>NC_048577.1:52569966-52592466 GCF_013265735.2 Oncorhynchus mykiss
TCTCCACACACAGATTCATGTACAAAGCTCTGCCTCACCCTCCATCTGGCATATCTGACCATAACGCTATCCTCCTGATTCCTGCTTACAAGCAAAAACTCAAACAGGAAGTACCAGCTTAATATGGAAGTGGTTCGATGAAGTGGATGCTAAGCTACAGGACTGTTTCGCTAGCACTGACTGGAATATGTTCTGGGATTCATCTGATGGCATTGAGGAATTTACCACATCAGTCATCGGCTTTATCAATAAGTGCATCGACGATGTTGTCCCCACAGTGACCATATGTATATATCCCAACCAGAAGCCATGGATTACAGGTAACATCCACACAAGGCTAGAGCTGCCGCTTTCAACGAGCGGGACACTAATCTGGGCTCTTTTACGCCCTCTGACGAACCATCAAACAGGCAAAGCGTCAATACAGGACTAAGATTGTATTCTACTACACTGGCTTAGACACTCGTTGAATGTAGCAGGGCTTGCAAACTATCATGGATTACAAAAGGAGTCCCAGCTGCGAGCTGCCCAGTGGCGTGAGGCTACCAGACAAGCTAAATGCTTTCTATGCTCGCTTCGAGGCAAGCATTACTGAACCATGCATGAGAGAACCAGCTGTTCTGGACGACTGTGTGATCACGCTCTCTGTCGCCGATGTGAGTAAAACCTTAAAACAGGTTAACATTCACTAGGCCGCAGGGCCAGACGGATTACCGGATTATTAATTGTGCTGATGACACTGCGTGATCACCGATGACGATGAGACAGCCTATAGGGAGGAGGTCACAGACCTGGTAGTGTGGTGCCAGGACAACAACATCTCCCTCAATGTGAGCAAGACAAAGGAGCTGAGAGTGGACTACATTAAAAGGAGGGTCAAGCACTCCCCCATTCACATCGACAGGGCTGTAGTTGACCTATCCTGATCCAAACACACCAAGACAATGTCTCTTCCCCTCAGGAGGCTGAAAAGATTTGTCATGGGACCTCAGATCCTCAAAACGTTATATAGCTGCTCCATCGAGAGCATCCACTTGATATGGCAACTGCTCGACATCTGACCACAAGGCGCTACAGAGGGTAGTGCGTACGGCGCAGTACATCATTGGGGCCGAGCTTCCTGCCATCTCGGACCTCTCTGCCAGGCGGTATCAGAGGAAGATCCTAAACATTTTCAAAGACTCCAGCCACCCGTCATAGACCGTTCTCTCTGCTACCGCATGGAAAGCCCTGCCGCAGTGCCAAGGCTCCTTAACAGATTCTACCCTCAAGCCATAAGACTGCTGAACAGTTCATCAAATGGCTCCCCGGACTATTTACATTCACCCCCTAATTTTATTATTATCTATTATTTGTTTCTCTTGCTCATGCTCGATGTGCACTCACTGGACTTTAACCACACACTCACACATCAATTCACATTCTTTCACATTCTTCACATACGCTGCTGCTACTCTCTGTTTATTATCTATGCATAGTCACTTTACCTCTACCTACATGTACATATTACCTCAATGACCTGGACTAACCGTACCCCTGCACATTGACTCCGTACTGGTACCCCCTGCAGATTGACTCCGTACTGGTACCCCCTGCACATTGACTCCGTACTGGTACCCCCTGCAAGCCACCTTGTTATTTTATTGTGTTACTATCTTTCTTTTCGTTTATTTAGCTCATTTTTCTTACTTACTTTTTTACAAACTCTGCATTGTTGGTTAGGGGCTTGTAAGTAAGCATTTCACAGTAAGGTTGTATTTGGCACATTTGACAATTTCAATCTTTCTCTCTCTCTAATACTACGACATGGTTTAATAGACAGAGGGCAGGGGTATTCAACTCTGACCCTACGAGGCCGGAGCCTGCTGCTTTTCTGTTCTACCTGATAAATAATTGCACCCACCTGGTGTCCCAGGTCTAAACCAGTCCCTTATTATAGGGGAATCCCCCACCTGGTATCCCAGGTCTAAATCAGTCCCTGATTAGAGGGGAATCCCCCACCTGGTATCCCAGGTCTAAATCAGTCCCTGATTAGAGGGGAATCCCCCACTTGGTATCCCAGGTCTAAATCAGTCCCTGATTAGAGGGGAATCCCCCACCTGGTATCCCAGGTCTAAATCAGTCCCTGATTAGAGGGGAATCCCCCACCTGGTATCCCAGGTCTAAATCAGTCATTGATTAGAGGGGAATCCCCTACCTGCTATCCCAGATTTAAATCAGTCCCTGATTAGAGGGGAATCCCCCACCTGGTATCCCAGGTCTAAATCAGTCCCTGATTAGAGGGGAATCCCCCACCTGGTATCCCAGGTCTAAATCAGTCATTGATTAGAGGGGAATCCCCTACCTGGTATCCCAGATCTAAATTAGTCCCTGATTAGAGGGGAATCCCCCACCTGGTATCCCAGGTCTAAATCAGTCCCTGATTAGAGGGGAATCCCCCACCTGTTATCACAGGTCTAAATCAGTCCCTGATTAGAGGGGAATCCCCCACCTGGTATCCCAGGTCTAAATCAGTCCCTGATTAGAGGGGAATCCCCCACCTGGTATCCCAGGTCTAAATCAGTCACTGATTAGAGGGGAATCCCCCACCTGGTATCCCATGTCTAAATCAGTCCCTGATTAGAGGGGAATCGCCCACCTGGTATCCCAGATCTAAATCAGTTCCTGATTAGAGGGGAATCCCCCACCTGGTATCCCAGGTCTAAATCAGTCATTGATTAGAGGGGAATCCCCTACCTGGTATCCCAGATCTAAATCAGTCCCTGATTAGAGGGGAATCCCCCACCTGGTATCCCAGGTCTAAATCAGTCCCTGATTAGAGGGGAATCCCCCACCTGGTATCCCAGGTCTAAATCAGTCACTGATTAGAGGGGAATCCCCCACCTGGTATCCCATGTCTAAATCAGTCCCTGATTAGAGGGGAATCCCCCACCTGGTATCCCAGATCTAAATCAGTTCCTGATTAGAGGGGAATCCCCCACCTGGTATCCCAGGTCTAAATCAGTCATTGATTAGAGGGGAATCCCCTACCTGGTATCCCAGATCTAAATCAGTCCCTGATTAGAGGGGAATCACCCACCTGGTATCCCAGGTCTAAATCAGTCCCTGATTAGAGGGGAATCCCCCACCTGGTAACCCAGGTCTAAATCAGTCCCTGATTAGAGGGGAATCCTATACCTGGTATCCCAGGTCTAAATCAGTCCCTGATTAGAGGGGAAGAATGAAAAAAAGTTGTGGAACTGGCTTTGAGTTGAATTTGAGGGACATAGGGCTGTGAGCCCTTCAGCTGTTTTTATAGGCGGTTGCTAATATCTATTAGTTAAGACAAAACAACAAACCAGAATGCTCTCTCTCTCTCCCTCTTCCCTCTCTCTCCCTCTCTCTCTCTCTCTCTCTCTCTCCCTCTCTCTCTCTCTCCCTCTTCCCTCCCTCTCTCTCTCCCTCTTCCCTCTCTCTCCCTCTCTCCCTCTTCCCCCCCTATCTCTCTCTCTCCCTCTTCCCTCTCTCTCTCATGCGCTCTCTCTCTCTCTCTCTCTCTCTCTCTCTCTCTCTCTCTCTCTCTCATGCGCTCTCTCTCTCTCTCTCTCCTCTGGTTGCTCCTCTCTTCTCTCTCTCTCTCTCTCCCTCTTCCCTCTCTCTCTCTCTCTCTCTCTCTCTCTCTCTCTCTCTCTCTCTCTCTCTCTCTCCTCTGGTTGCTCCTCTCTTCTCTCTCTCTCTCTCTCCCTCTTCCCTCTCTCTCTCTCTCTCTCTCTCTCTCTCTCTCTCTCTCTCTCCTCTGGTTGCTCCTCTCTTCTCTCTCTGCAGCAGGTTTCTTTACCTCTGGGCTTCGCCAGAATAATTCCTCGATGTTACGAGACGCTGCTACTGCAATTAGTCTTCTAGAATATGCAAGGTTTACACATGAATAATATACACCGCCTGCCATTGTGTACGGGTAGAGACGGCATAGCCACATAGGGGCTCACACACACATACACAGGCGGTTGGTGCCTTGTTTTTTTTGCCAGTTTAACATTCTGTCATAAAGAGCACATGTTCAACTTTATAAAAAACATGTTTTTGAAGTGTCTATCAACTGCTAAATAAAGTAACAGGGTTGACCATAGCAGCGTTAACTATTGGAAATTGAACTAGTGGCAGTTGAATGCAAACATTTCTATCCTTTCTATCTAGGAGTAACAGGGTTGACGTGTTATTTCTAGCCTTTCTATCTAGGAGTAACGGGGTTGACGTGTTATTTCTATCCTTTCTATCTGGGAGTAACAGGGTTGACGTGTTATTTCTATCCTTTCTATCTAGGAGTAACAGGGTTGACGTGTTATTTCTATCTGGGAGTAACAGGGTTGACCTGTTATTTCTATCCTTTCTATCAGGGAGTAACAGGGTTGACGTGTTATTTCTATCCTTTCTATCTAGGAGTAACAGGGTTGACGTGTTATTTCTATCCTTTCTATCTGGGAGTAACAGGGTTGACGTGTTATTTCTATCCTTTCTATCTAGGAGTAACAGGGTTGACGTGTTATTTCTATCTGGGAGTAACAGGGTTGACCTGTTATTTCTATCCTTTCTATCAGGGAGTAACAGGGTTGACGTGTTATTTCTATCCTTTCTATCTAGGAGTAACAGGGTTGATGTGTTATTTCTATCTAGGAGTAACAGGGTTGACGTGTTATTTCTATCCTTTCTATCTAGGAGTGTTACGGTGAGTGAATGAGGACCCAAAAGCGAATTAACTTAAACAGAGCTTCTTTAATAACCAAACATAGGTAGGCTCAGATAGACCGGCAGATTCCGACAGGACAGGACAAGGTTACAGCAAACATGACGATAGTCTGGTTCAGGCATGAAACACAACAAACAAGAATCCGACAAGGACAGGAACAAAAACAGAGAGAGATATAGGGGACTAATCAGAGGGAAAGGGGAACAGGTGGGAGAAGGGGTGACGAGGTAGTCAAGAGGAGACAAGGAACAGCTGGGGGAAAGCGGGGGAGAAAAGGTAACCTAACAACGACCAGCAGAGGGAGACAGGGTGAAGGGAAAGGACAGAGACAAGACACAACATGACAGTACATGACAAGGAGTAACAGGGTTGATGTGTTATTTCTATCCTTTCTATCTAGGAGTAACAGGGTTGATGTGTTATTTCTATCCTTTCTATCTAGGAGTAACAGGGTTGACGTGTTATTTCTATCCTTTCTATCTAGGAGTAACAGGGTTGATGTGTTATTTCTATCCTTTCTATCTAGGAGTAACAGGGTTGATGTGTTATTTCTATCCTTTCTATCTAGGAGTAACAGGGTTGATGTGTTATTTCTAGCCTTTCTATCTGGGAGTAACAGGGTTGACGTGTTATTTCTATCCTTTCTATCTAGGAGTAACAGGGTTGACGTGTTATTTCTATCTGGGAGTAACAGGGTTGACCTGTTATTTCTATCCTTTCTATCAGGGAGTAACAGGGTTGACGTGTTATTTCTATCCTTTCTATCTAGGAGTAACAGGGTTGATGTGTTATTTCTATCCTTTCTATCTAGGAGTAACAGGGTTGACGTGTTATTTCTATCCTTTCTATCTAGGAGTGTTACGGTGAGTGAATGAGGACCCAAAAGCGAATTAACTTAAACAGAGCTTCTTTAATAACCAAACATAGGTAGGCTCAGATAGACCGGCAGATTCCGACAGGACAGGACAAGGTTACAGCAAACATGACGATAGTCTGGTTCAGGCATGAAACACAACAAACAAGAATCCGACAAGGACAGGAACAAAAACAGAGAGAGATATAGGGGACTAATCAGAGGGAAAAGGGGAACAGGTGGGAGAAGGGGTGACGAGGTAGTCAAGAGGAGACAAGGAACAGCTGGGGGAAAGCGGGGGAGAAAAGGTAACCTAACAACGACCAGCAGAGGGAGACAGGGTGAAGGGAAAGGACAGAGACAAGACACAACATGACAGTACATGACAGTACCCCCCCACTCACCGAGCGCCTCCTGGCGCACTCGAGGAGGAAACCTGGCGGCAACGGAGGAAATCCTCGATCAGCGCACGGTCCAGCACGTCCCGAGAGGGAACCCAACTCCTCTCCTCAGGACCGTACCCCTCCCAATCTACGAGGTACTGGTGACCACGGCCCCGAGGACGCATGTCCAAAATTCTACGGACGCTGTAGATGGGTGCGCCCTCGACAAGGATGGGGGGGGGGGGGGGGGAAGACGAGCGGGGGCGCGAAGGACGGGCTTGATGCAGGAGACATGGAAGACCGGGTGGACGCGACGAAGGTATCGCGGAAGAAGAAGTCGAACTGCGACAGGATTAATGACCCGAGAAATACGGAACGGACCAATGAACCGCGGGGTCAACTTGCGAGAAGCCGTCTTAAGGGGAAGGTTCTGAGTGGAGAGCCAAACTCTCTGACCGCGACAATATCTAGGACTCTTAGTTCTACGCTTATTAGCAGCCCTCACAGTCTGCGTCCTATAACGGCAAAGTGCAGACCTGACCCTCTTCCAGGTGCGCTCGCAACGTTGGACAAAAGCCTGAGCGGAGGGGACGCTGGACTCGGCGAACTGAGATGAGAACAGCGGAGGCTGGTACCCGAGGCTACTCTGAAAAGGAGATAGCCCGGTCGCAGACGAAGGAAGCGAGTTGTGGGCGTATTCTGCCCAGGGGAGCTGTTCTGACCAAGACGCAGGGTTGCGAAAAGAAAGACTGCGTAAGATGCGACCAATAGTCTGATTGGCCCGTTCTGCTTGACCGTTAGACTGGGGGTGAAAGCCGGAAGAGAGACTGACGGAAGCCCCAATCAAACGGCAAAACTCCCTCCAAAATTGAGACGTGAATTGCGGACCTCTGTCCGAAACGACGTCTGACGGAAGGCCATGAATTCTGAAAACATTCTCGATGATGATTTGTGCCGTCTCTTTAGCAGAAGGAAGCTTAGCAAGGGGAATGAAATGATCCGCCTTAGAGAACCTATCGACAACCGTAAGAATAACAGTCTTCCCCGCTGACGAAGGCAGTCCGGTGACAAAATCTAAGGCGATGTGAGACCACGGTCGAGAGGGAATAGGAAGCGGCCTGAGACGGCCGGCAGGAGGAGAGTTACCGGACTTAGTCTGCGCGCAGACCGAACAAGCAGCCACGAAACGACGCGTGTCATGCTCCCGGGTGGGCCACCAAAAACGCTGGCGAATGGAAGCAAGCGTACCCCGAACGCCAGGGTGGCCGGCTAACTTGGCAGAGTGAGCCCACTGAAGAACGGCCAGACGAGTAGGCACGGGAACGAAAAGAAGGTTCCTAGGACAAGCGCGCGGCGACGGAGTGTGAGTGAGCGCTTGTTTTACCTGCCTCTCAATTCCCCAGACAGTCAACCCGACAACACGCCCCTCAGGGAGAATCCCCTCGGGGTCAGTGGAGGCTACTGAAGAACTGAAGAGACGAGACAAAGCATCAGGCTTGGTGTTCTTAGAGCCCGGACGATAAGAAATCACGAACTCGAAACGAGCGAAAAACAGCGCCCAACGCGCCTGACGTGCATTAAGTCGTTTGGCAGAACGGATGTACTCAAGGTTCCTATGGTCAGTCCAAACGACAAAAGGAACGGTCGCCCCCTCCAACCACTGTCGCCATTCGCCTAGGGCTAACCGGATGGCGAGCAGTTCGCGGTTACCCACATCATAGTTACGTTCCGACGGCGACAGGCGATGAGAAAAATACGCGCATGGGTGGACCTTGTCGTCAGAGAGGGAGCGCTGAGAAAGAATGGCTCCCACGCCCACCTCTGACGCGTCAACCTCGACAACGAACTGTCTAGAGACGTCAGGTGTAACAAGGATAGGAGCGGATGTAAAACGATTCTTGAGGAGATCAAAAGCTCCCTGGGCGGAAACGGACCACTTAAAGCACGTCTTGACAGAAGTAAGGGCTGTGAGAGGAGCTGCCACCTGACCGAAATTACGGATGAAACGACGATAGAAGTTCGCGAAGCCGAGAAAGCGCTGCAGCTCGACGCGTGACTTAGGGACGGGCCAATCAATGACAGCTTGGACCTTAGCGGGATCCATCTTAATGCCTTCAGCGGAAATAACAGAACCGAGAAATGTGACGGAGGAGGCATGAAAAGTGCACTTCTCAGCCTTCACAAAAAGACAATTCTCTAAAAGGCGCTGGAGGACACGTCGAACGTGCTGAACATGAATCTGGAGTGACGGTGAAAAAATCAGGATATCGTCAAGGTAAACGAAAACAAAGATGTTCAGCATGTCTCTCAGGACATCATTGACTAATGCCTGAAAGACAGCTGGAGCGTTAGCGAGGCCGAAAGGAAGAACCCGGTATTCAAAGTGCCCTAACGGAGTGTTAAACGCCGTCTTCCACTCGTCCCCCTCCCTGATGCGCACGAGATGGTAAGCGTTACGAAGGTCCAACTTAGTGAAAAACCTGGCTCCCTGCAGGATCTCGAAGGCTGAAGACATAAGAGGAAGCGGATAACGATTCTTCACTGTTATGTCATTCAGCCCTCGATAATCTATGCAGGGGCGCAGAGACCCGTCCTTCTTCTTGACAAAAAAAAACCCCGCTCCGGCGGGAGAGGAGGAGGGGACTATGGTACCGGCGTCAAGAGCTACAGACAAATAATCTTCGAGAGCCTTACGTTCGGGAGCCGACAGAGAGTATAGTCTACCCCGGGGGGGGGGTGGTTCCCGGAAGGAGATCAATACTACAATCATACGACCGGTGTGGAGGAAGAGAGGTGGCCCTGGACCGACTGAACACCGTGCGCAGATCGTGATATTCCTCCGGCACCCCTGTCAAATCACCAGGCTCCTCCTGTGAAGAAGAGACAGAGGAAACAGGAGGGATAGCAGACATTAAACATTTCACATGACAAGAGACGTTCCAGGAGAGGATAGAATTACTAGACCAATTAATGGAAGGATTATGACAAACTAGCCAGGGATGGCCCAAAACAACAGGTGTAAAAGGTGAACGAAAAATTAAAAAAGAAATGGTTTCACTATGATTACCAGAAACAGTGAGGGTTAAAGGTAGCGTCTCACGCTGAATCCTGGGGAGAGGACTACCATCCAGGGCGAACAAGGCCGTGGGCTCCTTTAACTGTCTGAGAGGAATGTCATGTTCCCGAGCCCAGGTCTCGTCCATAAAACAGCCCTCCGCCCCAGAGTCTATTAAGGCACTGCAGGAAGCTGACGAACCGGTCCAGCGTAGATGGACCGACAAGGTAGTGCAGGATCTTGAAGGAGAGACAGGAGTAGTAGCGCTCACCAGTAGCCCTCCGCTTACTGACGAGCTCTGGCCTTTTACTGGACATGAAGTGACAAAATGACCAGCGGAACCGCAATAGAGACAGAGACGGTTGGTGATTCTCCGTTCCCTCTCCTTAGTCGAGATGCGGATACCTCCCAGCTGCATGGGCTCAGCACCCGAGCCGGCAGAGGAAGATGGTAGTGATGCGGAGAGGGGGGCGACGGAGAGCGCGAGCTCCTTTCCACGAGCTCGGTGACGAAGATCAACCCGTCGCTCAATGCGAATAGCGAGTTCAATCAAGGAATCCACGCTGGAAGGAACCTCCCGGGAGAGAATCTCATCCTTTACCTCTGCGCGGAGACCCTCCAGAAGACGAGCGAGCAAGGCCGGCTCGTTCCAGCCACTGGAGACAGCAAGAGTGCGAAACTCAATAGAGTAGTCTGTTATGGATCGATTGCCTTGACATAGGGAAGACAGGGCCCTGGAAGCCTCCTCCCCAAAAACAGATTGATCAAAAACCCGTATCATCTCCTCCTTAAAGTCCTGATACTGGTTAGTACACTCAGCCCTTGCCTCCCAGATTGCCGTGCCCCACTCACGAGCCCGTCCAATAAGGAGAGATATGACGTAGGCGACACGAGCAGTGCTCCTGGAGTAAGTGTTGGGCTGGAGAGAAAACACAATATCACACTGGGTGAGGAACGAGCGGCATTCAGTGGGCTCCCCAGAGTAACACGGCGGGTTATTGATTCTGGGCTCCGGAGATTCGAAAGCCCTGGAAGTGGCCGGTGGATCGAGGCGGAGATGGTGAACCTGTTCTGTGAGGTTGGAGACTTGGGTGGCCAGGGTCTCAACGGCATGTCGAGCAGCAGACACTTCCTGCTCGTGTCTGCCTAACATCGCTCCCTGGATCCCGACGGCTGAGTGGAGAGGATCCGAAGTCGCTGGGTCCATTCTTGGTCGGATTCTTCTGTTACGGTGAGTGAATGAGGACCCAAAAGCGAATTAACTTAAACAGAGCTTCTTTAATAACCAAACATAGGTAGGCTCAGATAGACCGGCAGATTCCGACAGGACAGGACAAGGTTACAGCAAACATGACGATAGTCTGGTTCAGGCATGAAACACAACAAACAAGAATCCGACAAGGACAGGAACAAAAACAGAGAGAGATATAGGGGACTAATCAGAGGGAAAAGGGGAACAGGTGGGAGAAGGGGTGACGAGGTAGTCAAGAGGAGACAAGGAACAGCTGGGGGAAAGCGGGGGAGAAAAGGTAACCTAACAACGACCAGCAGAGGGAGACAGGGTGAAGGGAAAGGACAGAGACAAGACACAACATGACAGTACATGACAAGGAGTAACAGGGTTGATGTGTTATTTCTATCCTTTCTATCTAGGTGTAACAGGGTTGATGTGTTATTTCTATCCTTTCTATCTAGGAGTAACAGGGTTGACGTGTTATTTCTATCCTTTCTATCTAGGAGTAACAGGGTTGATGTGTTATTTCTATCCTTTCTATCTAGGAGTAACAGGGTTGATGTGTTATTTCTATCCTTTCTATCTAGGAGTAACAGGGTTGATGTGTTATTTCTAGCCTTTCTATCTGGGAGTAACAGGGTTGACGTGTTATTTCTAGCCTTTCTATCTGGGAGTAACAGGGTCGACATGTTATTTCTATCCTTTCTATCTGGGAGTAACAGGGTTGACGTGTTATTTCTATCCTTTCTATCAGGGAGTAACAGGGTTGATGTGTTATTTCTATCCTTTCTATCTGGGAGTAACAGGGTTGACATGTTATTTCTATCCTTTCTATCTGGGAGTAACGGGGTTGATGTGTTATTTCTATCCTTTCTATCAGGGAGTAACAGGGTTGATGTGTTATTTCTATCCTTTCTATCTGGGAGTAACAGGGTTGATGTGTTATTTCTATCCTTTCTATCTGGGAGTAACAGGGTTGACGTGTTATTTCTATCCTTTCTATCTGGGAGTAACAGGGTTGACATGTTATTTCTATCCTTTCTATCTGGGAGTAACAGGGTTGACGTGTTATTTCTATCCTTTCTATCTGGGAGTAACGGGGTTGATGTGTTATTTCTATCCTTTCTATCTGGGAGTAACGGGGTTGACGTGTTATTTCTATCTGGGAGTAACAGGGTTGATGTGTTATTTCTATCCTTTCTATCTGGGAGTAACAGGGTTGATGTGTTATTTCTATCCTTTCTATCTAGGAGTAACATTGTTGACGTGTTATTTCTAGCCTTTCTATCTGGGAGTAACAGGGTTGACGTGTTATTTCTAGCCTTTCTATCTGGGAGTAACAGGGTTGACATGTTATTTCTATCCTTTCTATCTGGGAGTAACGGGGTTGATGTGTTATTTCTATCCTTTCTATCAGGGAGTAACAGGGTTGATGTGTTATTTCTATCCTTTCTATCTGGGAGTAACAGGGTTGATGTGTTATTTCTATCCTTTCTATCTGGGAGTAACAGGGTTGACGTGTTATTTCTATCCTTTCTATCTGGGAGTAACAGGGTTGACATGTTATTTCTATCCTTTCTATCTGGGAGTAACAGGGTTGACGTGTTATTTCTATCCTTTCTATCTGGGAGTAACGGGGTTGATGTGTTATTTCTATCCTTTCTATCTGGGAGTAACGGGGTTGACGTGTTATTTCTATCTGGGAGTAACAGGGTTGATGTGTTATTTCTATCCTTTCTATCTGGGAGTAACAGGGTTGATGTGTTATTTCTATCCTTTCTATCTAGGAGTAACAGGGTTGACGTGTTATTTCTAGCCTTTCTATCTGGGAGTAACAGGGTTGACGTGTTATTTCTAGCCTTTCTATCTGGGAGTAACAGGGTCGACATGTTATTTCTATCCTTTCTATCTAGGAGTAACAGGGTTGACGTGTTATTTCTATCATTTCTATCTAGGAGTAACAGGGTTGATGTGTTATTTCTATCCTTTCTATCTAGGAGTAACAGGGTTGATGTGTTATTTCTATCCTTTCTATCTAGGAGTAACAGGGTTGACGTGTTATTTCTAGCCTTTCTATCTGGGAGTAACAGGGTTGACGTGTTATTTCTAGCCTTTCTATCTGGGAGTAACAGGGTCGACATGTTATTTCTATCCTTTCTATCTGGGAGTAACAGGGTTGACGTGTTATTTCTATCCTTTCTATCAGGGAGTAACAGGGTTGATGTGTTATTTCTATCCTTTCTATCTGGGAGTAACAGGGTTGACATGTTATTTCTATCCTTTCTATCTGGGAGTAACGGGGTTGATGTGTTATTTCTATCCTTTCTATCAGGGAGTAACGTGTTATTTCTAGCCTTTCTATCTGGGAGTAACAGGGTTGACATGTTATTTCTATCCTTTCTATCTGGGAGTAACAGGGTTGACGTGTTATTTCTATCCTTTCTATCTGGGAGTAACAGGGTTGATGTGTTATTTCTATCCTTTCTATCTGGGAGTAACAGGGTTGACGTGTTATTTCTATCCTTTCTATCAGGGAGTAACAGAGTTGACATGTTATTTCTATCCTTTCTATCAGGGAGTAACAGGATTGACGTGTTATTTCTATCCTTTCTATCTGGGAGTAACAGGGTTGACATGTTATTTCTATCCTTTCTATCTGGGAGTAACGGGGTTGATGTGTTATTTCTATCCTTTCTATCTGGGAGTAACGGGGTTGACGTGTTATTTCTATCTGGGAGTAACAGTGTTATTTCTATCCTTTCTATCTGGGAGTAACGGGGTTGACGTGTTATTTCTATCCTTTCTATCTGGGAGTAACAGGGTTGACGTGTTATTTCTATCCTTTCTATCTAGGAGTAACAGGGTTGATGTGTTATTTCTATCCTTTCTATCTAGGAGTAACAGGGTTGATGTGTTATTTCTATCCTTTCTATCTGGGAGTAACAGGGTTGACGTGTTATTTCTATCCTTTCTATCTAGGAGTAACAGGGTTGACGTGTTATTTCTATCCTTTCTATCTAGGAGTAACAGGGTTGATGTGTTATTTCTATCCTTTCTATCTGGGAGTAACGGGGTTGACGTGTTATTTCTAGCCTTTCTATCTGGGAGTAACAGGGTCGACATGTTATTTCTATCCTTTCTATCTGGGAGTAACAGGGTTGACGTGTTATTTCTATCCTTTCTATCAGGGAGTAACAGGGTTGATGTGTTATTTCTATCCTTTCTATCTGGGAGTAACAGGGTTGACATGTTATTTCTATCCTTTCTATCTGGGAGTAACGGGGTTGATGTGTTATTTCTATCCTTTCTATCAGGGAGTAACGTGTTATTTCTAGCCTTTCTATCTGGGAGTAACAGGGTTGACGTGTTATTTCTAGCCTTTCTATCTGGGAGTAACAGGGTCGACATGTTATTTCTATCCTTTCTATCTGGGAGTAACAGGGTTGACGTGTTATTTCTATCCTTTCTATCAGGGAGTAACAGGGTTGATGTGTTATTTCTATCCTTTCTATCTGGGAGTAACAGGGTTGACATGTTATTTCTATCCTTTCTATCTGGGAGTAACGGGGTTGATGTGTTATTTCTATCCTTTCTATCTGGGAGTAACGGGGTTGACGTGTTATTTCTATCCTTTCTATCTGGGAGTAACAGGGTTGACGTGTTATTTCTATCCTTTCTATCTAGGAGTAACAGGGTTGATGTGTTATTTCTATCCTTTCTATCTAGGAGTAACAGGGTTGACGTGTTATTTCTATCCTTTCTATCTAGGAGTAACAGGGTTGATGTGTTATTTCTATCCTTTATATCTGGGAGTAACAGGGTTGACATGTTATTTCTATCCTTTCTATCTAGGAGTAACAGGGTTGACGTGTTATTTCTATCCTTTCTATCTAGGAGTAACAGGGTTGATGTGTTATGCTCGACCCGCTCAGTTTCCACCACAAAACATGTTCGATGTTTCATCAGAATAAAATATTTAAAAATGAATAGTTTCACCATATTAAAACGAGACTTCAGTTCACATAACAGGGTTGACCTTAAGATGTGGGACAGATGTAAATGAAATTAATATTTATCTCCAGAAATGACATTGGCAAAGCAACAAAATAACTAGGGCTTTACAATGATGGTGAAACTTGGAGAAAGTTGAAAAAACTTGAATCTTCCTAGAAGTGACAAAGGGTGGACTAGGACCAAGAGGCATGTAGAGGCAGCCTTTAGTTATTATGTCCCCAGCCTCTGGAGTAACCTGCCAGAGAACATGAGGGGTCGAAACTGTGGACATAAACTCAGCAAAAAAATAAATGTCCCTTTTTCAGGACCCTGTCTTTCAATGATAATTCGTAAAACTCCAAATAACTTCACAAACCTTCATTGTTCATTGTTTCCCATGCTTGTTCAATGAACCATAAACAATTAATGAACATGCACCTGTGGAACGGTTGTTAAGACACTAACAGCTTACAGACGGTAGGCAATTAAGGTCACAGTTATGAAAACTTAGGACACTAAAGAGGCCTTTCTACTGACTCTGTAAAACACCAAAAGAAAGATGCCCAGGATCCCTGCTCATCTGCTGAACGTGCCTTAGGCATGCTGCAAGGAGGAATGAGGACAGATGTGGCCAGGGCAATAAATTGCAATGTCCGTACTGTGAGACACCTAAGACAGCGCTACAGGGAGGCAGGAAGGACAGCTGATCGTCCTCGCAGTGGCAGACCACGTGTAACAACACCTGCACAGGATTGGTACAACAGAACATCACACCTGCCGGACAGGTACAGGATGGCAACAACAACTGCCCGAGTTACACCAGGAACGCACAATCCCTCCATCAGTGCTCAGACTGTCCACGATAGGTTGAGAGAGGCTGGAATGAGGGTTTGTAGGTCCTCACCAGACATCACCGGCAACAACGTCACGTATGGGTACAAATTCATGGTCGCTGGGCCAGACAGGACTGGCAAAAAGTGCTCTTCACTTACGAGTCATGGTTTTGTCTCACCATGGGTGATGGTCGGATTGGCGTTTATCGTGGAAGGAATGAGCGTTACTCCGAGGCCTGTACTCTGGAGCAGAATACATTTGGAGGTGGAGGGTCCATCATGGTCTGGGGAAGTGTGTCACAGCATCATCGGACTGAGCTTGTTGTCATTGCAGGCAATGACGTTACAGGGAAGACATCCTCCTCCCTCATATGGTACCCTTCCTGCAGGCTCATCCTGACATGACCCTCCAGAATGACAATGTCACCAGCCATACTGCTCGTTCTCTGCATGATTTCCTGCAAGACAGGAATGTCAGTGTTCTGCCATGGCCAGCGAAGAGCCCAGATCTCAATCCCATTGAGCATGTCTGGGACCTGTTGGATCGGAGGGTGAGGGATGGGGCCATTCCCCCCAGAAATGTCCAGGAGCTTGCAGGTGCCTTGGTGGAAGAGCGGGGTAACATCTCACAGCAGGAACTGGCAAATCTGGTCGGGTCCATGAAGGGAAGATGCACTGCAGTACTAATGCAGCTGGTGGCCACACCAGGTACTGACTGTTACTTTTGATTTTGACCCCCCCCCTGTGTTCAGGGACACATTATTCCGTTTCTGCTAGTCACATGTCTGTGGAACTTGTTCAGTTTATGTCTCAGTTGTTGAATCTTGTTATGTGTTACGTACGCCTCTTAGAGAGGAAACACAACACCCTGCTACAACTCTGTGGAATGAAACAGCAATGGGATTGTGGGTGCGAGTAAGGATGACAAAAGGCAGAGAATTTACCGTTTACAGGGAATTTATTCCGTCACATGGTCATTTTGGGGAAAAGGGTCTGGACGGAACCAAAGCAAAGAAAGTAAATATCAAAGCCCCCTCTCCTACCTTACCTGCCGACCAACTACTTCCCTAACTAGCACCACCTGGTGCCCTAACCAAAATACAGGTCTTACCTAGTGTGCATAGACAGAGTATATACTAGGGGTATATGTATGCCCGCCCGCAGGCCTCTTGCCTAAGCACTCCCAAGATGCCTTCCCCTTCCCCCCTGGGAACAAAAACAGAATACGAACGGTCAATAATCAAAACAGTCCTTTGGACATAAACATTCCTCCTCAGGACCGCTACAAAATACTTCACAACAATTATACAGACCAACAACAACAACACAGGACACACTCATCTGCCTCATCGCCTAACAACAACCAACACTGTTTATCACCCTCATCTCTCTCCTCTCAGCAATCATCTCCTCTTCTGAACAACACACTGGCTTTTATAGCTGGAGAAGGAGTCTAATGGGATACAGCTGAATCCTGACGAGGGGGCGGGGTCAGCTCCAATTAGCCATGGAGTCGACCAATCAGCTGCTTGGGGGATTCCAGGAAGCCATTTCCTGAAATACATACAAATACACAAACCACAACACAGAAACTGGGGAACGTAACATGCCCACCACAAAACATGCAAACATACAGTTTGCAATAACAAAAACCAACACATCCCCAGTTACTAAACCCGTGATAGAGCGTCGGCAACCACATTCGCAGAACCCTTCACATAAGCTATTTGTACATTGTATCCTTGTACAATCAGAGCCCACCGCATAAGGTGGCGGTTCTGATTGTATATTTGCTTCAAAAATACCAAAGGATTATGGTCCGTGAAGACCAGTATAGGCAAGGCACTGGAGCCCACATATACCTCAAAGAACTGTAAGGCAAGCAATAAAGCCAGCGTCTCTTGTACAATAGTGGAATACCTTGACTGACACGAGTTGAACTTATGGGAGAAGAAACTGACAGGCCGATCCACTCCAACTTCATCTTCCTGCAAGAGAACCGCACCAACCCCACTATACTAGCATCTACCTCCAATTTAAAAGGTTTGTCAAAGTTGGGGGCGGCAAGCACTGGGGCACTACAAAGTAGAGCTTTAGCGGACTCAAAAGCATAGTTGGACCACTTAAATGGTACCTTAGGACTAAGCAGAGATGTAAGGGGAGCTACTACCGTTGAGAAATTCTTATAGATAGATTCTTATAGATAGTACCCTACCATCCCCGGGAATCTGTGCAACTGGCGGCGAGTCATGGGAGCAGGAAAAGCAACAATTGCTTCCACTTTGCCAGTGACTGGGCGCACTTGACCTCGTCCCACTTGCTTCCTTAAGTAAGTCACAGCTTTCAAAAACTCACACTTGGCCAAATTGAGGGTTAAAGAAGCTTTCTCCAACCGCTGAAACACTTTAAGGTGGCGAGATGATCAGACCAAGTAGACGAATGACTCACCACATGGGTTGTCTACTACCTCTAACACAGGAGTAATGTTACCACCAGCGATATCGTTCCCTAGTAGCAATGTGACCAAGTCTGACACTAAGTGGACCCAGTGTAGTGGTACAGGTACTGTTTTTGTCTCTATTCCCTGTAATATGACTTGCGAGCCACGATGCGTTTCAGGAGACCAGGGTAAAGCATCAGTAACAATTACAAACCACAACACAGAAACTGGGGAACGTAACACTATGTTAATTCAAATATTTACCCATGTTAAGTTTGCTGAAAATAAATGCAGTTGACAGTGAGAGGACGTTTCTTTTTCTGCTGAGTTTATTTAAAAGATCTTAAAACCCACCTTCTTAGCTCTGCTTTACCTCAGGGTGCTTTTATCCTCTGATGTTTGTTGTGCAGTATATCTTTCAGATTTTATTTTCATGTTTTTTTCCTGTGAAGCGCATTGTGTTGCATTCTTGTCTGAAATGGGCTATATAAATCAAGCTTGGTTTGATTTGACAGAGTAACATGTCAAAATGCTGGATTTTGGTACTTTAGCAACCCTTAATTCATATTGAAAACCAGATTGATTGAGTTCCCCATCTATATTAAAGGAGACTTCATTAATTAAATATAACAGGCTTTTAAATTTCATTTTGGTGCAGACGTTCTACTTTGGGGGACGACCCTGTCACACAGGCGCATAATGCACACACACCCGTGACAGCACGGCACACACACAGATGCAAGTACGCATCAAGAGAGAGATATGATTGTCCCTGAGCACATGTTTCTTCATCAGGGAAAAATACTGGAATTATAACATGGTTATACTGTAGATAACCAAGTCCTGTTAGACTCACTGTGCTGTATCATATGATATGCAGTGTTACAGTGAGATTGTGGACTGTAGTGTTTCACAAAGGAAGGAGTGCCTCCTCATAGGCATTGGTGTTAACAGGCATTCATCATCATTGACTAAGTCATAATTCATTCTCTCCCTCTCTCTCTCTCTCTCCCTTCTCTCTGTCTGTCTCTCTCTCTCTCCCTCCCTCCCTTCTCTGTCTCTCTCTCTCTCTCTCTCTCTCTCTCTCTCTCTGTCTGTCTGTCTGTCTGTCTGTCTGTCTGTCTGTCTGTCTGTCTGTCTGTCTGTCTGTCTGTCTGTCTGTCTGTCTGTCTGTCTGTCTCTCTCTCTCTCTCTCTCTCTCTTTCCCTTCTCTCTGTCTGTCTCTCTCTCTCTCCCTCCCTCCCTTCTCTGTCTCTCTCTCTCTCTCTCTCTCTCTCTCTCTGTCTGTCTGTCTGTCTGTCTGTCTGTCTGTCTGTCTGTCTGTCTGTCTGTCTGTCTGTCTGTCTGTCTGTCTCTCTCTCTCTCTCTCTCCCTCCCTTCTCTCTCTCTTTCTCTCTCTCCCCCTGTCTCTCTCTCTCTCTCTCTCTCCCTCCCTTCTCTCCCTCCCTTCTCTGTCTGTCTGTCTGTCTGTCTGTCTGTCTGTCTGTCTGTCTGTCTGTCTGTCTCTCTCTCTCTCTCTCTCTCTCTCTCTCTCTCTCTCTCTCTCCTCCATGTTTTATGCATCACTCTGTTCATCCCATTCTTCTGTGCTGAGGACAGATTGTGCTGTCAACATTTCCCGACACCTATATATCGTTGCTATGACAGCATAGGAGGAGAGAAGTGAGATGTGTTGATACAGCAGCAACTGTCGGTAACGTACGAATCTCTTTTGGTTCATGTGTGTGTATGTGTGTGTGTGTACTAATGGCATCTGGGTCACACAGCGTCGTCTTCTACGGCCCTCAGAGAACAGAGAATCACATGATGGGAGGGATGTGACCTTATTTCCTGTCCTAATCCACAAGTGTCTTGGAATTGAAGTTTACATTGAATTTGATTTGGGTTGATCTAAGTTCTGTCCCACTCATTGATCTAAGAGGAATGGACTGGCGTAAGAATTGTGGTGGAAACCCGTCTTTAACTCATGCTTAGAACAAATACCTTGTTTCACCTGACCCTGTGACTAGGTCGAGGTTGGGTTGAGCCCACAGGGTATTTCTCAAGAGTACACTGTCATTCTTGAGATACTTGAGTTTAGTAGCAGGGACTCTAGGGTTGAATAAGGGTCCACAGGGGATTCTGGATTATACTATGTCTAGACTGTGTGTGTGTGTGTGTGTGTGTGTGTGTGTGTGTGTGTGTGTGTGTGTGTGTGTGTGTGTGTGTGTGTGTGTGTGTGTGTGTGTGTGTTCTCTCTCTGTCTATCTGACCTAAGCCCTGGGGTTGACGAGCCTCATTCAAGCCATAGAAATCCCTCTGATGGTCAGATGACCCTTGGTTATTCAGTCATTTGGCTCTATATACTCCATGCACACAGAAGTACAGTTAATATAGTTCAGTTCTAGTCTTATAAACTACCAGCAAACTAAGTTCCAGATTTAGTTAGAACACCATGTTCGTTCCAGAGGCTGGTTATCCCCCTGAAGAGCAGGTTGTCCAGCCAAAGTGGCTAGTTGCTCAGGCTGGTCACTAGAAATAGACACCCATTCTGGATGTTTGAAAAGGTCCTGAGAAGATGAATATATGCCTACCTCATAACACAACAATAAGAACTACTGCTGAGCTCTGCCGTGAACTCATCATGCTCAGAAGGGAAGCAGCCGGCTGCTCTGACCACTGCACCATGGCAGTTCACAAGGCTCTGGCAAGTCGGGAGAATACTGGATGTAAACAACACTTTGTTTTTCATTATGTTGTTTTAAGCCTTCACCAAACCATAGCCCTAACCTTAACCACTCTGAATTAATGCCTAAACTTAACCCTTTGAGTTGTTTAGGTTTTAACCCTGTAACCACAAGAAATGAACCCTGTAACCACGAGAAATTAACCCTGTAACCACGAGAAATTAACCCTGTAACCACGAGAAATTAACCATGTAACCACGAGAAATTAACCCTGTAACCACGATAAATGAACCCTGTAACCACGGGAAATTAACCCTGTAACCACAATAAATGAACCCTGTAACCACGATAAATGAACCCTGTAACCACGGGAAATTAACCCTGTAACCACGATAAATTAACCCTGTAACCACGGGAAATTAACCCTGTAACCACGATAAATGAACCCTGTAACCACGATAAATGAACCCTGTAACCACGGGAAATTAACCCTGTAACCACGATAAATTAACCCTGTAACCACGATAAATGAACCCTGTAACCACGGGAAATGAACCCTGTAACCACGGGAAATGAACCCTGTAACCACGATAAATGAACCCTGTAACCACGATAAATTAACCCTGTAACCACGGGAAATTAACCCTGTAACCACGGGAAATTAACCCTCTAACCCTGCAGAATGAAATAGACGTTCATCCATAATACGTCAAATTTCAAAGTGAAACTATGAGATCTTGTTGAGCTGCTAGCCCCTAACACGGTACTCGCCTCCAGCCTCCATCCCCTGGCTCTTACCCAGCCCCCTGCCTTCAACCATCATCCAGCCCCTGGGCCTGTGGGACCTCACCCAGCATGTGGCTTTAACCCAGACACTGGCCCCATCCGTTGGTCCTTGATCCCCTCCATGGCCAGAGCACTGCTACTAACACATTTTCCGCTATGTATTTATATAATGTATTCATGATAGCGATCCTATCATGCAGTGTAGGGACACCATTCCTCCCCGTCCTCCATCATCAGTGTAGGGACACCATTCCTCCCTGTCCTCCATCATCAGTGTAGGGACACCATTCCTCCCCGTCCTCCATCATCAGTGTAGGGACACCATTCCTCCCTGTCCTCCATCATCAGTGTAGGGACACCATTCCTCCCCGTCCCCCATCATCAGTGTAGGGACACCATTCCTCCCTGTCCTTCATCATCAGTGTAGGGACATCATTCCTCCCTGTCCTCCATCATCAGTGTAGGGACACCATTCATCCCTGTCCTCCATCATCAGTGTAGGGACACCATTCCTCCCTGTCCTCCATCATCAGTGAAGGGACACCATTCCTCCCTGTCCTCCATCATCAGTGTAGGGACACCATTCCTCCCCGTCCTCCATCATCAGTGTAGGGACACCATTCCTCCCTGTCCTCCATCATCAGTGTAGGGACACCATTCCTCCCTGTCCTCCATCATCAGTGTAGGGACACCATTCATCCCTGTCCTCCATCATCAGTGTAGGGACACCATTCCTCCCTGTCCTCCATCATCAGTGAAGGGACACCATTCCTCCCTGTCCTCCATCATCAGTGTAGGGACACCATTCCTCCCCGTCCTCCATCATCAGTGTAGGGACACCATTCCTCCCTGTCCTCCATCATCAGTGTAGGGACACCATTCCTTTCTGTCCTCCATCATCAGTGTAGGGACACCATTCCTCCCTGTCCTCCATCATCAGTGTAGGGACACCATTCCTCCCTGTCCTCCATCATCAGTGAAGGGACACCATTCCTCCCTGTCCTCCATCATCAGTGTAGGGATACCATTCCTCTGTTTCTCCCCATCCCCCTGTTCTCCAGCCTCCACCCCCTGTCCCTGGCTCTCTATTCCCCAGCCTCCACGCCCTGTCCCTGGCTCTCTATTCCCCAGCCTCCACCCCCTGTCCCTGGCTCTCTATTCCCCAGCCTCCACCCCCTGTCCCTGGCTCTCTATTCCCCAGCCCCTATCCCCCTGTTCTCCAGCCTCCACCCCCTGTCCCTGGCTCTCTATTCCCCAGCCTCCACCCCCTGTCCCTGGCTCTCTATTCCCCAGCCTCCACCCCCTGTCCCTGGCTCTCTATTCCCCAGCCTCCACCCCCTGTCCCTGGCTCTCTATTCCCCAGCCCCTTATCCAAATCAATCAATCAATCAAATGCATTCATAAAGCCCTTTTTGTACATCAGCAGATGTGTACAGAAACACAGCCTAAAACCCCAAACAGCAAGCAATGCAGATGTAGAAGCACGGTGGCTAGGAAAAACTCAATAGAAAGGCAGGAACCTAGTAAGAAACCT
>NC_048577.1:52597466-52609966 GCF_013265735.2 Oncorhynchus mykiss
GTATAGAACATAACTATGTCCCCATGTACACCCTTCTCTCTAACATTTAGTATAGAACATAACTATGTCCCTTCTCTCTAACATTTAGTATAGAACAGAACTATGTCCCATGTACACCCTTCTCTCTAACATTTAGTATAGAACAGAACTATGTCCCTTCTCTCTAACATTTAGTATAGAACAGAACTATGTCCCATGTACACCCTTCTCTCTAACATTTAGTATAGAACAGAACTATGTCCCTTCTCTCTAACATTTAGTATAGAACAGAACTATGTCCCTTCTCTCTAACATTTAGTATAGAACAGAACTATGTCCCTTCTCTCTAACATTTAGTATAGAACATAACTATGTCCCATGTACACCCTTCTCTCTAACATTTAGTATAGAACAGAACTATGTCCCTTCTCTCTAACATTTAGTATAGAACAGAACTATGTCCCATGTACACCCTTCTCTCTAACATTTAGTATAGAACATAACTATGTCCCTTCTCTCTAACATTTAGTATAGAACAGAACTATGTCCCATGTACACCCTTCTCTCTAACATTCAGTATAGAACAGAACTATGTCCCTTCTCTCTAACATTTAGTATAGAACAGAACTATGTCCCATGTACACCCTTCTCTCTAACATTTAGTATAGAACAGAACTATGTCCCTTCTCTCTAACATTTAGTATAGAACAGAACTATGTCCCATTTACACCCTTCTCTCTAACATTCAGTATAGAACAGAACTATGTCCCTCCTCTCTAACATTTAGTATAGAACAGAACTATGTCCCATGTACACCCTTCTCTCTAACATTTAGTATAGAACAGAACTATGTCCCTTCTCTCTAACATTTAGTATAGAACAGAACTATGTCCCATGTACACCCTTCTCTCTAACATTTAGTATAGAACAGAACTATGTCCCATGTACACCCTTCTCTCTAACATTTAGTATAGAACATAACTATGTCCCTTCTCTCTAACATTTAGTATAGAACAGAACTATGTCCCTTCTCTCTAACATTTAGTATAGAACAGAACTATGTCCCATGTACACCCTTCTCTCTAACATTCAGTATAGAACAGAACTATGTCCCTTCTCTCTAACATTCAGTATAGAACAGAACTATGTCCCATGTACACCCTTCTCTCTTTCTCTCTTTCCTCTTTCAGTTTATCCTCCCCCTTTTCTGTGTTTTATTTCTCACTCGTTTTCCTTCCATCTCTCTGTTTTCCCTCTTTGTCTCTACTTCTTCTCACATTCTATCTATGTTTTTCTCTTTATCCCTTTTCTTTTAGTATTCTATTTAAAAGAACGTCATCCAGACGTTAAATCGCTGCAGCTTAGCGGCCTGGGGAAATGTGCTGTGTGTGTCTGTGTGTGTGTGTGTGTGTGTGTCTGTGTGTGTGTGTGTCTGTGTCTGTGTGTGTGTGTGTGTGTGTGTGTGTGTGTGTGTGTGTGTGTGTGTGTGTGTGTCTGTGTGTGTGTGTCTGTGTCTGTGTGTGTGTGTGTGTGTGTGTGTGTGTGTGTGTGTGTGTGTGTGTGTGTGTGTGTGTGTGTGTGTGTGTGTCTGTGTGTGTGTGTGCGTGCGTGCGTGCGTGCGTGCGTGTGTGTGTGTGTGTGTGTGTGTGCGTGCGTGCGTGTACAGACGTAAACACCACGTAGAGACACTGTATGTCTGTCAGCACTCTGACTGAAGGAGATGAGGGGATAAGGGCAACGTGTTGGACACAGTGCTACGGAGAGATTGTACAATGGAAATGTTCAATTGACTGTGCTCTATGTACAGATAATGTGAATTAGAAGCATCTCTGAACAGCCGAGTGCAATGCATGACCTATCTGCTGTACTGTTGAACGTGTTTACAGACTTCATACTGCCATTCTCAGAGATGTCCTTGGGCAGCTCACCTAACAGAGGAGGTATAGGGAGGAGGGAGGCAGGAAGAACATCCAGTGTACTGGCTGTCTTGTTTACCGCCAGTCCTGTTGGCTCCACAACGTTTCCTTAATGAATCACTTAACCAACCTTTTCATCAAAATATCTTCATCTAAGTGAAAGGATTGAATTGTTTTAATTGCGTCAACTTTTACTGGGCTTTTACTGGGCTGTGTTGTGACAAGGTGGGGGTGGTGTACAGAAGACAGCCCTATTTGGTAAAATACCAAGTCCATAAAATGGCAAGAACAGCTCAAATAAGCAAAGAGAAACGATAGTCCATCATTACTTTAAGACATGAATGGTCCGTCAATCTGGAAAATTTCAAGAACTTTTCTTCAAGTGCAGTCGCAAAAACCATCAAGCGCTATGATGAAACTGTCTCTCATGAGGACCACCACAGGAAAGGAAGACCCAGAGTTATCTCTGCTGCAGAGGATAAGTCCATTAGAGTTAACTGTCTCTCATGAGGACCGCCACAGGAAAGGAAGACCCAGAGTTATCTCTGCTGCAGAGGATAAGTCCATTAGAGTTAACTGTCTCTCATGAGGACCGCCACAGGAAAGGAAGACCCAGAGTTATCTCTGCTGCAGAGGATATGTTCATTGGAGTTAACTGTCTCTCATGAGGACCGCCACAGGAAAGGAAGACCCAGAGTTATCTCTGCTGCAGAGGATATGTTCATTGGAGTTAACTGTCTCTCATGAGGACCACCACAGGAAAGGAAGACCCAGAGTTACCACTGCTGCAGAGGATAAGTTCATTGGAGTTAACTGTCTCTCATGAGGACCGCCACAGGAAAGGAAGACCCAGAGTTACCACTGCTGCAGAGGATAAGTTCATTAGAGTTAACTGTCTCTCATGAGGACCGCCACAGGAAAGGAAGACCCAGAGTTATCTCTGCTGCAGAGGATAAGTTCATTGGAGTTAACTGTCTCTCATGAGGACCACCACAGGAAAGGAAGACCCAGAGTTATCTCTGCTGCAGAGGATATGTTCATTAGAGTTAACTGTCTCTCATGAGGACCACCACAGGAAAGGAAGACCCAGAGTTACCACTGCTGTAGAGGATATGTTCATTGGAGTTAACTGTCTCTCATGAGGACCGCTACAGGAAAGGAAGACCCAGAGTTATCTCTGCTGCAGAGGATAAGTTCATTAGTTACCAGCCTCAGAAATTGCAGCCCAAAGAAATGCTTCACAGTGTTCAAGTAACAGACATCAACTGTTCAGAGGAGACTCTGTGAATCAGGCCTTCATGGTAAAATTGCTGCAAAGAAAGCACTACTAAAGGACATCAATAAGAAGAAGAGACTTGCTTGGGCAAAGAAAGCACTACTAAAGGACATCAATAAGAAGAAGAGACTTGCTTGGGCAAAGAAAGCACTACTAAAGGACACCAATAATAAGAAGAGACTTGCTTGGGCAAAGAAAGCACTACTAAAGGACACCAATAATAAGAAGAGACTTGCTTGGGCAAAGAAAGCACTACTAAAGGACACCAATAAGAAGAAGAGACTTGCTTGGGCAAAGAAAGCACTACTAAAGGACACCAATAAGAAGAAGAGACTTGCTTGGGCAAAGAAAGCACTACTAAAGGACACCAATAATAAGAAGAGACTTGCTTGGGCAAAGAAAGCACTACTAAAGGACACCAATAATAAGAAGAGACTTGCTTGGGCCAAGGAACATCAGCAATGGACATCATTTGTAAAATATTGATTTTAACTATGCAAGTCAGTTAGGAACATATTCCTATTACAAGGAGGGCCTACCGGGGGAACACTGGGTTAACTGCCTTGTTCAGATTGAACAAGCAAGTCTCTTGCAGATTTATTACCTTGTCCGCTCGGGGATTCAATCCAGCAACCTTCCAATTACTGGCCCAACACTCTAATCACTAGGCTACCTACCTCCTGACATTAAACCAGTGGAAATCTGTCCTTTGGTCTGATGAGTCCAAATGTGAGATTTTTAGTATGACTATCATTTGTTTTTCAAAAGGACAATGACCCAACACACCTCCAGGCTGTGTAAGGGCAATTTGACCAAGAAGCAGAGCGATGGAGTGCTGCATCAGATTACCTGGGCTCCACAATCGCCCGACCTCAACCCAATTGAGATGGTTTGGGATGAGTTGGACAGCAGAGTGAAGGAAAAGCAGCCAACAAGTGATCAGCACATGCGGGAACTCCTTCAAGACTGTTGGAAAAGCATTCCAGGTGAAGCTGGTTGAGAGAATGCCAATAGTATGCAAAGCTGTCATCAATGCAAAGGGTGGCTACTTTGAAGAATCTCTAATATAAAATATATTTTGATTTGTTTAACACTTTTTTTGTTACTACATGATTCCATATGTTTTAGTTCATAGTGTTGATGTCCTCACTATTATTCTACAATGTAGAAATACAAAAAATAAAGAAAAACCCTTGAATGAGTAGGTGTGTACCTACTCATTCTAGGGTACTGAACTGCATGACAAAACTGAACTGCATGACAAATAGTCTGGTTCCTTGTCAATAACTATGACCCAGAGTTTGTCTAATCCAGATGACATGGTCAGAATAACCTTCTGTCCCCATTAGTCGTACAGTACATGGGGCCTGACAGTGATAGTCTCACTTCTGATTACCATTCAGGAAGAGGAACAACACTTCATCATGGTGGCAGCTAATGAACCCAGTGAGACAGGGATCTGACACTTATTCCCTCTCTGTCCCCCTCTGTTTTCATAACCACTAATTGGAGCTGTCAATCATATCTGGTCTCCATGACAACCGAGGGAGAACCAATGGGATGGGTGTTGTTGAATAACCCAGATATAAATCATGAATTATACAGGGGGACTTAGACTGATAATCAGTTGAGTGTGTTTTCTTTATGTGGCTGGATATTTGATGTGTGTCTATGAGAGATGTGAGTAGAACGCAGAGAATACAATGGTAAGGAAAGATGCCAACTGTGCAGAATGTGGAATGACTTGCGATCTCAAACATGAGTAACTTCATGACTTTGTGACTCCTGTCCGAGTAGCAAACCTAGATAAACACACTAGATAAAAAGGAGGTTTCTTGGCTATTCTTGCAGTGTCTATTTTAGTGATGTTCAGAAGTAGAAGTGGGCCAGCCAAGACAGCCAGCCACCCACCTGTGACCTACCTGTTACCTCAAACGTATTTGCGATGTGACCCACATGTACATGTAACTGCCAAAATAAAGGAAACACCAACATAAAGTGTCTTAATAGGGTGTTGGGCCACCATGAGAACAGCTTCAATGCACCTCGGCACAGATTCTACAAGTGTCTGGAACTCTATGGGAGGGATGCAACACCTTTTAATCCATGAGAAATTCCAAATTGGTTGTTTTGTTGATGGTGGTGTTGATAAGTTTTCAATTGGGTTGAGATCTGGTGACTGAGACAGTCATGGCATATGGTTTACATATTTTCATGCTCATTAAACCATTCAGTGACCACTCATGCCCTGTTGATGGGGAAATTGTCATATAGTTGATACAGGTCTCCCCATCTCCATTACCTACCTTGTCCTAACTATATACCCCCACCCCCCATTCACTACTTTTCCTCTCACCCCTCCTCTTGTGTTCCCTATATGGAGCACTAAATGGGATCAGCTCTCGTGTGGAACAGAGAGAGAGAGAGAGAGAGGAGAGAGGAGAGAGAGAGAGAGAGAGAGAGAGAGAGAGAGAGAGAGAGAGAGAGAGAGAATTGTCTTGATACACATAGTACATGCTAAATAGGCTACAACCTTTGACTACACTAGCATGTTTTCATAGAGACATCCCCTAAAGGGAATGTTCCAGTGGCAACAGCCCACAACTCTAATCAGTATGAGGTGTTGATGATGAATTGTATCCTAAGTGCTTTGGGTCTTCCCATTTTCAGCAGTAATCAGTGGGAAATTGGACCAGATACTTGGCTCTCACCATTGGGGAATTCTGACTAGAATAAACTGGAATGAGTTCCAATTCTCCATCAGAATCATTGGAATAGAGAAATGAGAACAGTGGAACTAGGACAGTTCCATAATTCTCTGGTTCCATGGAGAGAGAGAGAGCTTTCTGACTGTCAGCTGTAGCGAGAGGAAGACATTGTCTGTCACAACACACCATTTTTCATCCTGGCTTGTATAACTATGTATCTAGCTTTCAAATGACATGCAGATTGAATAGAGAGCCGATGGTGAAGGATTGTATGATGTGACTGGAGAGCCTATAGAAAGAGGAACTGACTGTCATAGGTGTGTGTGTGTGTGTGTGTGTGTGTGTGTGTGTGTGTGTGTGTGTGTGTGTGTGTGTGTGTGTGTGTGTGTGTGTGTGTGTGTACCTGCATGCATACCAGTGTTTGTATAAGTACATTTACGTATATGTGTCTAATAATGTGACAGGTGAGTCAACAGGGAGAGATCGAGAAGTCTCGGAGGTTGAGGTGATTAATGTAGCGTGGCGTGTATGACACTCCTACCTCCTCTACAGAGACTGACAGGGACAAGATAGATGGGTGTCAGGGTGAGATGGAGGGCCTCATGCAGGGGGCTCTCCTACCTGGGATCCAGGAAGTGCAGACACAGGAGTGGTGGGACTAGGAGCTTTCTCACAGCGTGAATAGTTTAACATGATGAGGACAAATGAAAGTCAGGGACAGAAACTTTGTCTGCGTGGATGGCACCCTGTGGAGAGGAAGGTTGTCTCGTCATCCTAAGCTCAGTTTCTTTCTTTCATTGCTCCCACCCTTTCTCCCTACATTCTCTCCTACTTTCTCTCCTTTCTTTCCGCCTTCCTTCCTTCCTCCCTTACTTCCTTCCTTCCTCCCTTACTTCCTATTTTCTTTCCATCCTACCATCCTTTATTCTTCTTTCTCCCTTTGTCTTATTTTAAATGAAGGGAAGAGGCTTTTTAACTTTGTGTGCCATTTGAATGTCATTTATACACTCAACACATATTTGAATGTCATTTATACACTCAACACATATTTGAATGTCATTTATACACTCAACACATATTTGAATGTCATTTATACACTCAACACATATTTGAATGTCATTTATACTCAACACACATGGTATCGTTTTGACAATATGGCAAGTTATTTTTGACAATATATGGTATCGTTTTGACAATATGGCATGTTATTTTTGACGATATATGGTATCGTTTTGACAATATGGCATGTTATTTTTGACGATATATGGTATCGTTTTGACAATATGGCATGTTATTTTTGACAATATATGGTATCGTTTTGACAATATGGCATGTTATGTCTGACGATATATGGTATCGTTTTGACAATATGGCAGGTTATTTTTGACGATATATGGTATCGTTTTGACAATATGGCATGTTATTTTTGACGATATATGGTATCGTTTTGACAATATGGCATGTTATTTTTGACGATATATGGTATTGTTTTGACAATATGGCATGTTATTTTTGACGATATATGGTATCGTTTTGACAATATGGCATGTTATTTTTGACGATATATGGTATCGTTTTGACAATATGGCAAGTTATTTTTGACAATATATGGTATCGTTTTGACAATATGGCATGTTATTTCTGACGATATATGGTATCGTTTTGACAATATGGCATGTTATTTTTGACGATATATGGTATCGTTTTGACAATATGGCAATGTTATTTTTGACGATATATGGTATCGTTTTGACAATATGGCATGTTATTTCTGACGATATATGGTATCGTTTTGACAATATGGCAGGTTATTTTTGACAATATATGGTATCGTTTTGACAATATGGCAGGTTATTTTTGACAATATATGGTATCGTTTTGACAATATGGCATGTTATTTTTGCGCTGGATGACTGTACCTGCACCAACAATATGTTCTCCGTCTTCTTTTAAATACACCATTTGTTTTCAGCACTTCTATTAACATGACTGATCCAAACTTGTTTTCCACATGCCTCTTTCTGGTCCCTCTGCAGCAGATAGATGGTGAGCAATATGTTTAGATCATGGAATCGTAATAAAATCACAGTATTGAATCACAATGCATCGTGAGAAACGTGAGACACGCAATATATATCATATCGTCACCTAAGTATCGTGATAATGTTGTATCGTGAGGTCCCTGGCTATTCCCAACCCTAATACATCAGTGGAGGCTGCTGAGGGGAGGACGGCTCATAATAATGGCTGGAATGGATTCAATGGAATGGTATCAACCACATAAAACACCTGGTTTACATGTGGTTGATACCAGTCCATTCACTCCATTCCAGTTGTTATTATGAGCTGTCCTCCCTCAGCAGCCTCCACTGTAATACATACATGTACAGTGCCTTGCGAAAGTATTCGGCCCCCTTGAACTCTGCGACCTTTTGCCACATTTCAGGCTTCAAACATAAAGATATAAAACTGTATTTTTTTTGTGAAGAATCAACAACAAGTGGGACACAATCATGAAGTGGAACGACATTTATTGGATATTTCAAACTTTTTTAACAAATCAAAAACTGAAAAATTGGGCGTGCAAAATTATTCAGCCCCCTTAAGTTAATACTTTGTAGCGCCACCTTTTGCTGCGATTACAGCTGTAAGTCGCTTGGGGTATGTCTCTATCAGTTTTGCACATCGAGAGACTGACATTTTTTCCCATTCCTCCTCGCAAAACAGCTCGAGCTCAGTGAGGTTGGATGGAGAGCATTTGTGAACAGCAGTTTTCAGTTCTTTCCACAGATTCTCGATTGGATTCAGGTCTGGACTTTGACTTGGCCATTCTAACACCTGGATATGTTTATTTTTGAACCATTCCATTGTAGATTTTGCTTTATGTTTTGGATCATTGTCTTGTTGGAAGACAAATCTCCGTCCCAGTCTCAGGTCTTTTGCAGACTCAGGTTTTCTTCCAGAATGGTCCTGTATTTGCCTCCATCCATCTCCCCATCAATTTTAACCATCTTCCCTGTCCCTGCTGAAGAAAAGCAGGCCCAAACCATGATGCTGCCACCACCATGTTTGACAGTGGGGATGGTGTGTTCAGCTGTGTTGCTTTTACGCCAAACATAACGTTTTGCATTATTGCCAAAAAGTTCAATTTTGGTTTCATCTGACCAGAGCACCTTCTTCCACATGTTTGGTGTGTCTCCCAGGTGGCTTGTGGCAAACTTTAAATGACACGTTTTATGGATATCTTTAAGAAATGGCTTTCTTGCCACTCTTCCATAAAGGGCAGATTTGTGCAAGATACGACTGATTGTTGTCCTATGGACAGAGTCTCCCACCTCAGCTGTAGATCTCTGCAGTTCATCCAGAGTGATCATGGGCCTCTTGGCTGCATCTCTGATCAGTCTTCTCCTTGTATGAGCTGAAAGTTTAGAGGGACGGCCAGGTCTTGGTAGATTTGCTGCACTGAAAGTAAAGGGGCTGAATAATTTTGCACGCCCAATTTTTCAGTTTTTGATTTGTTAAAAAAGTTTGAAATATCCAATAAATGTCGTTCCACTTCATGATTGTGTCCCACTTGTTGTTGATTCTTCACAAAAAAATACAGTTTTATATCTTTATGTTTGAAGCCTGAAATGTGGCAAAAGGTCGCAAAGTTCAAGGGGGCCGAATACTTTCGCAAGGCACTGTATATATTTTCCCCATCAAACCATGGACCACCATGACATACATTAGCTTTACAAGAGAACGTGTTACCTAGAATAGATTCCATTAGTGATCTTCCTAGAGAAGATTCCTGGGGCTTATGGTGGAGAGACTGTATGAAGTGTCACTTGCCAGGATTAGAATGTAATCCAGAATTAATCCACGACGGAGCAATAAACCTTGAGTGTCACAGTGGCACAAGATTTAAGATGCACAGATATCAGCGCCGAGGCCAGAATGATGCATGTTGTGAATGAACATCATGTTTTCATGGGCTAGGTTTCTGTGTTGAGGTTTTATGCAGGGCACTTTATTTCCAAGTGCTGTCTTCTGGTCGCACATGATGGTGATGAATAAGCATCTGTTCTGTTTGCAGAGAGTGGCTGTCAGAGAGAAAGGGGTCATGCTGGTGTGTGTTAAACAGTGCATTTTTCGACTCCCATTCAAGATGTGTTTTCATCTATAAACTGGATGTTGTATTGCTTTTTGAGGAATGAGGACGTGTGCTTTTCTAGAATCGTCTCCTTAATCATAGTGCCACTTGAGATCAGAGTTTTCTAAAATTGCCCCTGATTTTATAGCTGTCCCATGTGATTAGGTTTTTATACAGATGTAGGATCTTAATTTGAGTTTGCTAATCCTGCATCAACAGGAAATGTGAATTATTATGTGGATTAAATTAATGGACATTTTTGTAGGGGTTGAAACATTTTGGGGAAAATCAAGTCTAAAATTTCAATGTGAAAATTACAAACTTCAGAAGCCTTTTTAAACCTCAAATACATTACACGTTTAACATTTCCAGGAAAGTTATCCTGAAACAGGGTGATCAAATTAAGACTCTCCATCTGTATGCAACACTGGTGTTTTGTGTTCTATGTTGTTTGGTTCATTCCATGTTATTATTGTCATGTGCCTCTCTATTGTTGCCTCACGGTATTCCTCTCCTCTCTTCCACAGACTCACGTCTCGCCAGCGGATCCTGCTACTTCCTATGTGATCAATCAACAAGACTTCCTGTCGGAGAGATTATGAGGAATAGCTGTTTCACTACCCACGGCAGTCCAACAGGAAGTGAAAAGACATGGGGACTCTGCTAATCACCATGACAACCATACAGCTGTGACTGACTGTGTGAGGCCCCTCCCTCTTTTTCTACACCCAAGCTAAACCCATTCTCCCCTTTCTGAGGACAACCTAGCTACGCCTGTCCATCCCCCACGCTCTTTCTCCTTTAAACTCAACCTCGCTTTTCCTTATTTCAGTCCCACGTTTCCTCCATCTTAACAAAACCTCCCTCTTCATTCGTCCTCCTCCTCCTTCTCTTCCCTCCATCATCATGCTCAGCAGGCTTCACACTCACTCCTCCTCTTCCTCTCCATCTACCCCCACCCTCCTCATCCTTCCCTCTCTCATCCTCTTCCTCCACCTTCCGGGCCTGGTCTGGGGGGACTGCTGGCTGATCGAGGGGGACAAGGGCTACGTGTGGCTAGCGATCTGCAGCCAGAACCAGCCTCCATATGAGACCATCCCCCAGCACATCAATAACACGGTCCACGACCTGAGGCTCAACGAGAACAAGCTCAAAATGATCCCCTATACCTCCATGTACCGCTTCACCAACCTCACGGACCTCAACCTTACCAAGAATGAGATCTCCTACATCGAGGACGGGGCCTTCGCTCAACAGGCCAACCTACAGGTACACTGGGTGGTGGGTGGGTGGGTTGATTGATTTAATCTTAACGTAATCCTTTCTGGTTCTCTCCTAGGTTCTCCAGCTGGGCTACAACAAACTGACCAACCTGACAGAAGCCATGATGAGGGGCCTGGGCCGGCTGCAGTGCCTCTTCCTCCAGCACAACCTCATTGAGGTGTGACATTGGTCGATTTTTGTTTAGTTCTGTAGTTTTTAAAAATTTAAATTCTATTATTTGCTAAAGATAAATTGATATTATTCTGTATGTACAATATGATTCAGATTTTGTTTTAATATATTGCTTTCTGTCTCGGTATGTTCTCATCAAGGTCATTGGCATCAATGCATTGGATGAGTGCCTCAGTCTCAACAGCATTGACCTGTCGTCCAATAAGCTGGCCCGCCTCGACCCCTCCACCTTTACCATTTTGAATCGCCTCATGGTGTGTGAGCTGGCTGGGAACCCCTTCCATTGTGGCTGTGACTTGTACAACTTCCTCACCTGGCTGGAGGCCTTCAATAACGTCACACACACCTACGACCGGCTCCAGTGCGAGACCCCCAGGGAGATGTTTGGCTACCCACTCCTGAGTCCCATCGCGTCCGGCCACGCCGGGCACAACGCTCGGACGATTCTGTCCTCTGTCTGCCGGGATGGGGTCTTCATCCCCGGGATGACGTCTCTCCCGCCAGACTCAGATTCCTCCGGAATGGGCCCGGACATGTTTGACCGTGTGGGTCCGTACCACCAACCCACCACCTCGTCTTCCTCTACGGAGCACAGCTTCAGCCCCAGCATCAAGCTCCACCACGTGTCCCTCTTCACGGCCTCTATCATGGTCCAGATCCCCAGACCTTACAGCAAGATGTACATCCTGGTGCAGTACAATAACACCTTTGTCTCTGATGTCATGAATCTGAAGCTCAAGAAGGAGATGATCACACTGAACAAGCTCAAGCCACACACCAACTATACCTTCTGTGTGGCCTCCATCCGGACCTCCCAGCGCTACAACCACACCTGTCTCCAGTTCTCCACCCGAGCCCAGAACCCCGACGACATGCCGCCAACACCTTCCACCACCACCCACTACATAATGACCATCGTGGGCTGCCTCATCGGGATGCTCTGCATCCTGGGCCTCATCTACTATTGTCTGAGGAAGAAGAGGAGGCATGAGGAGAAGCAAAAGTCCATCTGTGTGAAGAAGACGATTCTA
>NC_048577.1:52614966-52642466 GCF_013265735.2 Oncorhynchus mykiss
CTTCAGCAGAATAACACCTGTCCCCCTTTATCCAAGGAGAAAAGCTGGAAATTACCTTCCTCTGAGAGTTGGATTGTATTAGCTCTCCTCCTGCACAAGATTTGTTTCACTCCCTCCTTTTCCACTTTCTCTTCCTTTTTCTTTTTTTCCCAAATATTTTATCTTGTTTCACCTGCGCTTGTTTGTGATGAAATGATGCATGTTGAATACAAACCAGTCTGTGGGTGAGAGTGGTTCAAATGAGTAAATGTTATATAAATGTTACCTGGATGTTACAAGGGGTGGTTTTTTTCGGTTCCCTCAGCTCTCTCTGTTTGAAGTAGTGTTGGGTTATGATTGGTTTATCCTGCGAGACTGATCCGAGATCAAAGGTCATATTCCATACAGATCCATAGTGCCGCCATTTTGGTTTTCCATTGGAACCTACAAGGTCCTGGAAGGAAAGAGTCACAATGCCAGCTCTCTCAGTGAAAGAGGAGAGAGGACTCTTTCCAGACTCTCCAGTCTTCCTGAAGGAAACAGCTACAACAAACAAACAATTATGGGGATTTAAAGGTACGATACCCACTGATCTCCTCTCTCAGAGACACTACACCTGAAAACTCTACAGAGGAACTGCTATGCTACCGGAGGCTAACTGTGACTGACTCTGCCCTTCACCATTCACACACAGAGGGATTCTCAAGGAACCTGGCGAGAACGTTTAAAAACACACGCTCGGAAAGGTGACTTTTTTGTAATTTTGGCTCCAAATCCCTGAACTCCTAATGTAAGTTTACAGACATTGACACGTGTGAGAAAGTGTCCTGCCCCTTCAAAAAGACTCAGATGGTTGACAAAGCTGTGAAAGGATTTTCATCTGTACAAACCAGTGCCCATACATACAACCATTACAACTGCCACCATTTTGAGTGTGTTTGAAGTACAATGTAACAAAAAAAGATGTTTGGTTGTTTCATACTACAGTTTCATACGTTTCAGATGTTTTTATGACTCAATTTGCCATCGATTAGTTATTCTATCTAAATAGGATGTATGAATCCCTAGGAGGAGTAAGACTGAAGCTCATTCAAGTGCTCTCCTGCTCAAGGACCTGCCTCGATCATCACACATCGTTTCCACAACATTCCCAGAGTGCTTCTGTCACGTCATAGCAACGTTTGCCCATTTGTAAAATGGTCCTTTAGCCAAATACAGTGGCAATTATATTTGTATTTTGTAATAATAAAAAGTAACCCAGTGGGGGCTCTTCTCTCGGCTTGCTTGCACTACGTTTTTTCACCAGAGCTCTTTAATTGATGTTACTCTCATGTAGCCTATGCCTCCCAATCTGTCATTTCAAAGCTATTTTGATCAAATTCTTTCAACTCTGCGCTGGACATACCAAGGAGGGTCTTGGGTCAAAACTAGTGCACTACATTGTGAATAAGATGCACAATATAGTGAATAGGTCGCCATTTGAGACATAACCCAGATATACTAATCTCCCTCCACTAGGTTGTCAGGAATGGTCAAAGTTTTCCATTCTAAAATAACGTATCTTCTGTCTGTTTAAATAATACATGGTTTCCCTGCTAACTCCCAGCAAACGGTGTAATGGTTGCGGTTTAGACGAGCTGTTGTGTTAAGTGGCCTTTGTTCAGGCTTATTAGATATTTAGCAGAACAGAGCTGTGTTTGGGGGCGTATTGGGGCGTAGAGGTTGGGAACACCAGGGGTTAGGCCGTATGCTGGATATAGGACACGGAAGACTGTATTCTATAGCACTGACCTCAAGTAGTTAAGAGTACATTGGTGGCCTACATGGAGCCTTTGGGCTTGGTTAGTTTTCCAGACCAGGTTGGAGTGTATACCTTGTACCCAGTGCACTGTACTTGGGGGAACTCGGTGCTCCACAACAATTCAAAAAAGCATGGCATCCTCTCTTGGGCGCCCCAATAAGCATTAAACATATAAACATTGATTGGATCCACAATTTCTATAGTACTCACGAGTCACTGCCTAAAAACAATGAGTCTGAAGCATAATATCAGTTAGCTACTGTATTCCTACATCTTTGTTGTTTAGTCCTCGTTGCCTCAGCAGAGCCCTGGCTTTTAACAGTGTTATATTCTAATTCTGTTAGGGTTGGGTCTATCTATCTTAGCTCTCTGTGTGAAAGATCACACTATTTACATAGAGTTGGTAATACCTACTTATGCCCCTTTATACTCTCCATGAGGCCCTGTTTCTGACATCTAAAGCCCCCTTGGAGACGGAGTCTACGTCCCAAATGGCACCCTATATTATTTCATAGGGCTCTTGTCAAAAGTAGTGCACTATGTAGGGGAAATGGTGCCATTTGGGACACAGACAGACAGACAAACAGACAGACAGACAGACAGACAGACAGACAGACAGCTATTCAGGCGGCCATGACATCAATGCTTTATGTTGGATGCTATGCTTCATGACATGGTGGAACAGTGTGAGTATTTGAAGAGTTTCCCATCTCTCAGAGAATGGGTTGAAAGGCCCAGTGATGTCTCTAGTTGTGCCCCAGCGGCCCTCTCTCTTCACACGGATGGACTGTGTGTGCAGACTACAGATGGACTGTGTGTGCAGACTACAGATGGACTGTGTGTGTAGACTGCAGATGGACTGTGTGTGCAGACTGCAGATGGACTGTGTGCAGACTGCAGATGGACTGTGTGTGCAGACTGCAGATGGACTGTGTGTGCAGACTGCAGATGGACTGTGTGTGCAGACTGCAAATGGACTGTGTGTGCAGACTGCAGATGGACTGTGTGTGTAGACTGCAGATGGACTGTGTGTGCAGACTGCAGATGGACTGTGTGTGCAGACTGCAGATGGACTGTGTGTGCAGACTACAGATGGACTGTGTGTGCAGACTGCAGATGGACTGTGTGTGTAGACTACAGACAACAGATAATGAAGATAAATCCATGGCTCTCTAATCGTGCCGTTGACTTTGATCGGTGATCGTCTACCCCAACGCTGAATGGAACAGAAGGATACTGAGCTGTGACTGTAGTGTAGCAGAAAGGAAGGGGGAAAGAGAGAGATGGGTTGTAGCAGACACTGACTATATAGATGCTGCATAGAAGAAAAAAGCAAGAGGGATGGACACAGAAAGAGAGGGCAGGGGCTAGTGACAGGCTAGCTGTATGGAAAGAAAGGCAGCTATCTGAAGAGAAAGAGACAGAGGAGAGAAGTGAGAAGGATGACAAAAAGAAAGACTAACAGCAGAGCCGGAATGTATCGATGGAAAAGAAGCTATAGGAAGCTAAGAGACAATTTATTGTTGATCTGAAAATGTGGCCGGAGGCTCCATATGGAGGGTGTGACACAATGACAGAGTCTCCGGAGGAATGCAGAGGCCAAATTGAGCTCTGTACCGTATCGCCGTGTGCCTCTCAAATTTTTGTATGAATGCAGAGGGCTCAGTATAGCTCCACATTGACATGATTGGTTGACGGTAGGTGAGGGCAAGAGGTCCTGTATAAACACATACTCACTTCTTTGGCAACTTCCTTCACAACAGCTCTGAGCTGCTCGGCAAAGCGCAAGAAGTGCACTGACTTCTGCAGAGGCCATATCACCGTGAATGCTGCTCGGCCAATATAGACTGCGGATTGACCGTGCATCGCCTTTTAAGTGGCAGAAAAGAAGCTGGAGTGAGAACATGGTGGGACATTAATCGTTGTCAGTTTGCAGCCACATTACAAAAAGAAGAAAGTGGATTACTTTTCCATGGAATTTTTCTCCACCTCTTTCTAAGCTCTTTATCTCTCTCTAAGCATTAGGACCTCTAACTGCTATAACAATGGACCAGAGAGGCAGGAGGACAGCAGCTTTATGGCTGAAAATGGGGTTTAATTTCACATTTTACATTTCACATATTTTGGATAAATCAGGGGTTACAGATATAGGATCTTAATTTGATCACTCTTTTGTTACTGAGAATTTCAGATCAGCTTTGTGATGTACATAAATTCACTGAAAACCCACGGTAACACATATTATATTAACAGTATTGTACTTTTCATGTAGCCTACTTTTGGACAACTAACAGCCTAACCACCGATCAAGGAACGTTCTGGACTACATGTTCACATCCTGTTGCTGCAGGATTATTTTGCTGTGACAATATAGGTCAAATTAAGATCCTGTATATCTTGGTCCAACTCATTTAGAAGCTATTGAAACAGTATTAATGTTCACCCATAGTTTATTCCTTTGAATTATTGTCTAATGGAACTTTCAATGGATTCAAATAAATGGTATTTTATGAATGATAATTGACTGATATCGAAAAGTGAAATTTGAAAGCAGAAAATATAAAGCATTTGAAATACAGCACCATTTTGCTAGGTTATAGTCATACAACTCAGTTCACATGCAGTTGAAAATACTTTTTTGACCCGCTACATGAATATTTCAGTCACTCAGTTTCCACTTGTAGTTTAAGAGGCAATGTTTTCACGTACAGTTGTTACTGCACTTAAATGTGAAGTATGGATGATTGTGCTTGTTTGGGCTTCAAAGTATTTTACTCTGAGTTTAATATACGTTTAGTGTGTACCTCTCTCTCTCAATGTGAGAACAGTCCTATGGCTGGGGGCTGGGAGTGTATTGAGGGGATAAGAGGAAGCCTGGTTGGCAGCCAGCTTGCGGCCCTCCAGGCCTCTTGCTAGTCCACTTACTCCTTTTCTCAGGCTATACTCATCTGTTTATCTGCCTGAGAGACACAGTGTTCAGACCGTAGAGTGAAGTGACAGGTTGGCGAGAAAGAGATGAAGAGAGGAGAGGTAAAGAGAGAGGTGGGGAGAGAGAGCCGAAGCAGTATGATTAAACAGGAGTGAGCCATGTCCTGAACAGCAGGTAATAACGGGATCTTCAGAGAGGGAGAGACGGAAAGAAGGATTTCCAGAAACAAGTACTCTCTAGAGGGGAGATGATCCCAGGGCCTCAGCATGAAGCTTCTAACACCTTTTATCAGGAATCTGTCAACAGACTGCTTACATGGACCAACAGGATACTGAACACACACACACACACACACACACACACAGAGAGAGAGAGAGAGCGTGGGAAGAGGACAGCGCTACAGAACCGAGGCTACTCAGAATCATTGGCACGCCTCTCTGGTATAGAACAGGTCTGAGAACAGATAGTAAAATCCTGCTCACATTCCCACTAGCTTTCTCCTATCTACTCCATCATAATTATCCTCAAACAATAGCAGGCCTCATTTCAGCCTTATCTCAGCCTGGGCTCCATTGTTAACCATGACACTGGCTCCCCTGAGGTCCAACTGAGGATCTTTAGGTCATCAGCATAATGGCTGAAGTCACTGTTATTCTAGCCAGCCTAAAGAGTTAAATAGTTTTGTTATCATGATAGGGTTAATTCCAACATTAGTCCATGATGGGGAATAATCCATTTAATTTGTTCAAGGGTGTGCCATGGAGTACAGTACTACTACTTCATGAAATGTCCATTTTGCAAGGCAACAAACAACACTCTCTTTTCTTACATGTGTCCTTTAAACGAAAACCATCCATCTCACTCTGCCTTTCAGGCTGAATGTCTTCAGTACAAACTGAACAAATAGAGGTCTGTATCATCACTGAGCTTCAGCTGTTTGTGTCTGACACGTGTGGTTGCTAAGACGTCTGTAGTTGGACAACTTGTATAGGAGCAACAACCACACTAGCACTGTTTCTGCCTCCACAGTGCTATTCTGAGCTACAGTATAGCTCACATGGCTGTGTGGGAGTCTTTGTAGGCTGGGCGTCTTCATACTGAGAGTTGGGCTTTGTTCAGTTGGATAATTATGTTATCCTTTTGGAAGTAGCATTGCTTGTGGGATAAGGGGAACAGAGAATGAATATGGATTCGGTTTTGAATTTGGCAGTGTTCCTTGTTTGAAAGGGGATATTAAATGAAGCAAGATCGATAAGACCGATAACTCTGTTAAAAGTTCAGAAAGATCTTTCTTGGCAAAGTTTTGCGGATGCTTGATTAGTTTGTCTATCCTGCCGTGTGTCAAATAAAATACAGAAGTCCTTGGCAGGTGAGGGTCAGGAGTTCACACTAACTGTCTGAGCAACAATTATCACAACCTGGATTTGATTCAATGTCAAATATGTTTCTGATTATGTCCTTCTTTACTATCGGTCTGGTTGGCCACCCAATTACACTGTTTATACTTTGTACCCCTGAGGGGAAGCATGCTAGGCCTCAGCCAAGAGGTCTGAATCTCTATGGTACAGAGGTTAGTGTACTTGCCCTACACTCCAGGGTTGCTGGTTCAGATCCATGAGCAGGAGAGCACTACACAGAGCTTTTATATCTGTCCCAAATCAAGGCTCAGGAATGTCCAAGACCGTTATCTTGTATAATTTATTATGACGATAGCATAAACAATTTTGTTTTCTCCATGTGCACATATATATATACAATTTTCCTAAGGTTTGGTTCCCAAAGAGAAGGTATGGATTTAAAAGAATCTGTGAAATATCTGTGAATTTTGTACTGACTGTAAAAAAAGTTGATTGTGTGGCTTTTTGTCTACTGAGCTTAATCTGTCTGCGTGTTTCTTCTGGGTGGGTTGGGGCTTCGGGATCTAGGGACGACAGTTTGAAGTACTTGATTATCTATGTCCTAAAGAGGTTAAAGAATAGAAAAGTTTAACAAGTGAAATTTAAAAAAGAAACAAAGTTATATTTGCATGATTTCCTGTATTTTTCAAGAGAAGAAATATATTGTTGTGTTTAATGAGTGGATGTATGTTGAAAACAAACAGAACCGTAGGGACTGAAATACAGTATGTGTCAAACTCATTTCTAAGATTTAGGTTAATTTTAAGGTTGACTTTCTTTTTAAATCTCTCTAATGTTGAATAGATGCATTCATCTTTATCTGGTTTTCTGTTATTCAGTTTCAGCCTAATGTATTTCTACTGTCTGTAGTTAGCGTTGCTATATTTCTCCTATTGTTGTGTGCTGTGGAAAAAACCTTCAGGCCTGTGGGTTGTTTCCATCCATTTGTTGGGAAAGCTGCAGGGATCTCTCCTTCTCTCTATGACACTGATTATTCTCTCCAATGGACAACAGTAACTCCATCCCCCTGGCGTCAAGCACACACACTGGTTCTGTTGTGATTATCCATGAACACAGTAGCAAGGTCTGTGCTTGAGTGAGGGTGTGTTTACTAAGGAGACGCAAGCGTGTGCATACACACACACACACACACACACACACACACACACACACACACACACACACACACACATATACACACACACACACACACACATACAGTACCCTCTGCACATGAGAAGGGTTAAGCAGACCATTGAACCATTAGGGTCCTATTAGGGTATTAGTCTGTCAATCCTCATCCATTATGAGTGATGGGGGATCAATACAGTGTCCTCTCCCCTGCCACTCACCCCGCGCCCTGCTAGCTCAGCTATTAGATCTATAGGCATGTTCTACATGCAGGCTCAATACGCTAAGTTGATCTCTTCCCATGGTCATGGCTACAGGTAAATGGAACCACAGGGAGTAGTCCTCGAGCTGATCCTGAGTCTGTCGTTAGTGGTGTGAGTAGCCGGAGCAGAGGGAGTTGAGTGCATTTCATTTCTTGGCCGTGAGTCAATGACGTGTTCGCTGGTCCAGCTCCCCATTATCTTCTCACTGTGACAGCAGGCCATAACTCACGCATGTTTACATTTCTACACAGTGCATCTATCTATAAGGGTGAACCCGTGCCAAAAACATAAGAGGCTGTCCCGCATCAATTACACAGACAAATGAAACGAATGAACCTCCTGACTGGGTGTTTACTAGCTCAGCAGAAGAGCTATTTCAGGCCCGGTGGCCATTTTGTTTGACTGTTTTGTTGTTTTATTAGTGTGCAGGTTTCTTATTTTTTCTCATCTAGTTTTATAAGTTGAAATGAATCACTACGCTAATCAGATCAGTAAATAGTCCATTAGCGCCGGTGGCTAATCTCTGATGTCCACAGTAAGCGCTCCTGCAGCTCCGGTGGAGAAACCCTGTTTTGTTTGCTGGCTGGGCACATTAAACAGTAGCAGCAGAGCTGGCAGCATTCCGATCGATGCTAATGCTCTCTGTGCTCATAAACACCAGGTTGGCTGGTTGGCATTCCGAACACATAATCTGATACAGCGGTATGCCTGATGCCAGCAGGATATGATAGGATAGTTCTTGGCAGAGGGATAAGCTCAGAGGCTTCGGAACACAGGCAGCGCTCCTCGGATATAGGGCCAGGCAGGAGCACCATTCTCACCTCATTCAGGAAATTAAATGTCCGGGATCGATCAGAGAGCTGGATGGAGATGCTCCAGGTCTTTAACGGGCACAATGGGGTGGTTAGACAGATGAGCCAATCACAGCCTAGCTCTCTCTGAGCACTCCTACAGTGGAGACCAGCTTCTGATAGGAACACTGCAGGTAGAAATGTATTGAATAGAATGGAACACAGCTTTCTATGGTGTCCCATTCTATGCAACTAGGTTTCTATGAACAACGCTGTGAATGTTTCTCCCCGTTCACTAAGCCCATGCCTGATGTGTTATCCAGTTCTGATTGGTCGCTCTCTTTACTAATTCTCGTTTATGAAGGTTCTTTCCATAGCAACCCAAACATTATCAACAAGACATTATGTACTCTGAGTACTGACTATGTGTGCTGGGTCTTAAAGCTGTCTTCTTCTTCTATGACTTAACAGTGACATGGTTTAACATCTCGTGGTCTAACAGGTCATCATGGTTGAAGTGATCAGGGTTTAGGGTCATTTGGGTCATTGTATTCCAATGGAGAAATTCCAAATTCAACCCTACAGAAAGAAATTGAACATGGACTTTCTCCATAGGAAAACAATACAAATCCTTACCTGACTGGACTTCAGATGGAACTGCCCTCAACCGTGTTTAACCGTCAGACTAAACTGTTCTAACCACAGTATCAATGGTTCTAAACAGTGTGATCTGCCAGTATACAGTGATCTCTAATATCTCTAGTGTTCTTCTCCTTCCTTCACTTTTGCCAGTGAGGACTTAAGGGTGATAGATACTGTGGTTTGAAGAGAAATATTTGTATTACTCACTCTCTTCTTATGTTGTTGATGACAACGTTCATGTTTTATCCTCACAATTTCTGTACAAAAGATCTATTTCTATATTTGCAATACATTTGTAATTAAAAATGATGACAATGTGTTGGCTTCTGTTTTTCCTCTACACTGAGTTAGATTATTTGTTTTTGTGTCAGGCTCACATTTAATTCAACAAACTTTATTTGATGGATTGAAGCTACAGATACTGTAGATTGAGTTATGATGTGTTGATATGACTTGATTAGGCAAAATTCATTGCATTGAAATTAGAGCCTAGTAGTATTAGAGAAGGGCTACAGTACAGTGTGTGTGTGTGTGTGTGGGCGTGTGTGTGCGTGTGCGTGCGTGCGTGCGTGTGTGTGTGGGCGTGTGTGTGTGGACGTGTGTGTGTGGGCGTTTGTGTGGGTGTGTGTGTGTGTTTGTGGTCCCTGGCCACTCAAAGCAGTCAATCAGGGTGCTCTCGGCAAGTGAATGATTCAATAAGGGCTGACCCCCCCCCCCCCCCCCCCACACACACACACACAGATAGGCCACTTGTCCTCCTGACTAAAAGCTTCCATTGTGATGGGCTGGTTCAGAGAGAGGAAAGCAGGTGGGCACTCAGAATGAAAAAAAAAGTCAACATCCCTGACTCACCACGATAACAAATAGGACTAACTCACTCAATGTACAGACTTACACACATAACACTCAGACCACTGTCATTCATAATACTGAATCACCTCACCTAGTACAGAGTTAGAATACATTGTGATCAGCAACACAAACTCAACCTCTGACTCACAGGTACTTTTGTTTCTCTGACTTCACTGCCCCCCCTCCCCCCTGTGCAGCTCAGCCAATCACTGAAGAGATATGTTGCTTTCTCACCTGACGTCAACTCAGTTTGTCCTGTGAATAACAAAAACACCACTTTAGTTTTAGGGGTGGATAGAGGTCAGGGAGGGATGAGGGAGGGAGAACAGAAAGGGGGCGATAGAGAGGTATGGGTCAGGAATGGAGGGGAGAGGGAGGATAGAGATGAGAGACAGAGAGAGAAGAGAACCACATGTACACAGCCTTTCTGTCCTGTCCTCCTTGGGGAAATGTCTGTCTATCTGTTTGTCTGTGTTCAGTGTGACAGGGCCAGCATTCAGAGAAGCTCAGCTGCCCACAGCTGGCAAGATCTGGCACAGTTGTTTCACTGCCACACACACTTCTGTCTGTCTGTCTGTCTGCCTGCCTGCCTGCCCCTCTCTCTCTCTCTCTCTCTCTCTTATCAGAAACAGAACATTACCTGTTCAGTCTTTACTGTACTCCATTCTCACTCTCTAGCTCCACCCTCTTATAATCCCAGGAGAAATTGATAGTGTAACCCCAATGGAACAAGAGAAACAGAGGACGAGTTTGTGTGAAAGAGAGATGAGTAGAGTGAAAAGGATGTGAGAATATGCGAAGGGAGAGAGAGAGGGAGTTGATGGAGGACTAGAGCAGAATTGACCTCCAACTGCTGTGGGAACTGATGCTCTGTCAGCTTTTATTGAACAGAGATGAAGAACACGAACACCCTGTGACCTGACACACAACCAAACCTTTGTGGGGAAAACTCGGATAACAAGCTCTGCAAACACATCGTCAGCAGCAGTGTTCACTGTGCAAGGAACAGAGTGACTATAATGAATTGAGAGGCTCGTAAGAAAATATTACGTGTGTGTTTTTGTGAGAGAGTGTGTGTTTGCGCGTGGGCTTGTGTGCATATATAGATTAATTTTGCATGTCATGTGTATTGGACCCTGCATATTGGACCCTGCATATTGGACCCTGCATATTGAACCCTTCATATTGGACCCTGCATATTGGACCCTGCATATTGGGCCCTGCGTGTCTGTAATGATTGTGTGTTGGATGCTTGCTTGTTTGTAAACATGCATGTTTGAACTGTCGTGTAACACTCTCTTTCTCTCTAGGCCTTCTGGGGTTGTGGACTCAATGATTTATCATCAGCAGGGCTTGTTACATCGTGAACCAATTAACCGTCTCTATTAAAGGTGTGTGCATGTGTGAATCAGCCCAGTGTGTAGCTGAGCGGAGACAGCATCGCAGGGCGAGTCAGTCAACTCAACACGTAGGGCAGAGGTCACCATATGGTCCTAGACAGGCTGTGCAGGCTTTTTGTTCCAGCACTAACACTGATTCTAACCTAACCAGATTCAGCTAATCTGGTTTGATTAGTAGCACTGAAACAGATCTTGTAGATTCTGACCATGAGATTGATCTTGTAGATGCTCCCTATGGAGATGATCTCGTAGCCAGTGATGTATTGGTATAAAAAAAACAGGTAGGTAAATGCTGATCGCCGTTCGCAGTGAATAAAGTAACGCTCCCTATGCATTTTCCTGCAAAAAGTGGTTCAATTATTGTGCAAAAAAGAAAAGGTTCTCAAACGGTGTTTACATGTGTTTACCTTCACTACACCACTGCTTGTTGCCCTACAACCCAAGCTTGTAGGTGCTGTCCATGGTGCTGATCTAACACTAGAACCAGAGCTTGTAGGTGCTGTCCATGGTGCTGATCTTCTAGCACTAGAACCAGCGCTTGTAGGTGCTGTCCATGGTGCTGATCTAACACTAGAACCAGAGCTTGTAGGTGGTGTCCATGGTGCTGATCTTCTAGCACTAGAACCAGCGCTTGTAGGTGCTGTCCATGGTGCTGATCTAACACTAGAAACAGCGCTTGTAGGTGGTGTCCATGGTGCTGATCTTCTAGCGCTAGAACCAGAGCATGTAGGTGGTGTCCATTGTGCTGATCTTCTAGCACTAGAACCAGAGTGTGCAGGTTGGTGTCCATTTTGCTGATTTTCTAGTACTAGAACCAGAGTGTGCAGGTTGGTGTCAATTGTGCTGATCTTCTAGTACTAGAACCAGAGCATGTACTGTAGGTGGTGTCCATGGACTGATTTTATAGCACTAGAACCAGAACATGTAGGTGCTGACCATGGTGCTGATTTCCACTCCATGGAGGACATAAGCACAACATAGTCCTTAGATCACCCTCCAGGGTGTATTTCCTCCTGCCACACTAAATGAACAGCGCCACTGCCCTGTGGTACTTCAGGTGTTGGGATGTGGAAACAGAAAATGTATCCGTAAAAAAGTGTTCCACATCCAAAAACTGTCAGCCATTTTGAAATGGTACTAAGCTTTTAATATTTTATACAGTCTGGGTGTGAACAAGGAGGGATAGGTGAGAAAAGAAGAAGTTTGGAAAATATGTGTTAAATATGTATGATCTTTATGTCTCTCTCCAAGGGACCATTTTGTGTTTAGGGTCGGAAATAGGAATGACTAACTTTCAGGGAGGGAAGAGAAGAGAAGGGTGCAACTTTACTGCATTCAAATATCCACTTGATTTTCAGAAAGAATTTGAATGCACTCAGGTTGCATCCGGTACCTTTATTTAGTTAAATGTAGTAGGCAGCATATGGAATGAGTAACACGCAATATCAATTCTATTTTCTGTTTCAGGCTGGAGAAATAAGTTGAGGTTGCACTTTAAATCTGTTTTACATTCTGACGTGTTCAGTGCATGGTCTCGTATATAATCACTGAGTTGTTTTAGCATTAACAGAAGAGAGGAGCGCAGTGATGGATACTAAATAGGCTTATGAAAACATACTGTAACAGGCTCCAGGCTCATTCCAAATTTACAATCTGGACACAACAAATGTTGTGTACAGCTATGAAGGTAGGGATGCATCAGAGAAAGCCTGCAGCCTCACTGGTTCAAATAGATGTTAACAGTGTTGGTGTGAGGATAGGCAGCCACCACTATTTTATTTACCCTCTTTCTCTCTTTTTTATTTTTCTTTTCTTTTCTTTTCTATTATTTTCTCCTCTCCAATCCTCTCCTCTCCTCTCCTCTCCTCTCCTCTCCTCTCCTCTCCTCTCCAATCCTCTCCCCCACCTCTCCTCTCCTCTCCTCTCCTCTCCTCTCCTCTCCTCTCCAATCCTCTCTTCTCCTCTCCCCCACCTCTCCTCTCCTCTCCTCTCCTCTCCTCTCTTCTTCTCTCTCTGACAGACCAGAGCAGAGTAGAGCAGCACAGAGAGTTCCCTCTGCTCTGCTTGAAGAGCCTAAATGACACCATGTAATTATGTTGTGTATTATGTGTCATCTCAGCCCAACCCTTTGAAAGCATGTCAAGATTCACGGCCACAGTTATAAAACTATTAGCACTCGTTTAAACCCTCTCATCCTCTCATTCCTTCCTCTCTCCTCCGTTCTCTAATCCCTCCGCTGTTCCTCCTCTCTCTTTCTCCCTCTGCACCGCCTCCTTTGGCTTTCTCCATGTTAGTGTGGTTGTTGAGTAGACCGCTGCTAATGGACAATCCATGCTCTCTTTTTTTCTCTCAATTTTTCCCCCTTTCTGTCTTATGTACATGTCTTTATCCCTCATCTGCACTCTCCTTCTCTCTCTCTCTCTCTCTCTCTCTCTCTCTCTCTCTCTCTCTCTCTCTCTCTCTCTCTCTCTCTCTCTCTCTCCCCCCCTCTCCCCCCGCTTCCCTCCCTCCTGTGTTTCCTGTGACTGACAGTTGAAGCCCAATTGGCCCGGATCCTAAAGAGCAGTTTTGAAGGTTCATGGCCCAACCCAAACATTAGAGTGCCAAGCATTAACAGACCAGGCAGTGTCTGCCAGCCTAGCTGCTTATGATGCTAACTACTTCAATATCATCTATTAAATTAACTTTGGTTATACTGTACAGTAATATCATTATGTCATTTACAGTATATTATGATAAGAACTGCTTTGATAACCTTCGGTTATCATAGTGTACACATAGTGTAAACATCGTGTACACATAGTGTAAACATAGTGTACACATAGTGTAAATACCATACAAATGTTGTTCTATGACATATGCTGTGAAATAATAATACTCACAGTTCCAGAACACCAAGGTTACAGTAAATTCCATAGCAACAATGGAATGAGTGGAAGTCTATGAGCTCTTCTTACTGAGGTGTCTCAGTATTGTGGGTGGTAGACTGCTAAAGTATCCAATATTATCCATTGAGCCATTGTTACTGTAGATCACAGGAGGTTTGTGGCACCTTCATTTGGGAGGACGGGATGGTGGTAATGGCTGGTGCGGAATAAGTGGAACGGTATGAAATACATCAAACACATTGGTTTCCATGGTTTCCAGGTGTTTGATGCCATTCCATTTGCTCCGTTCCAGACATTATTATGAGCCGTCATCCCCTCATGTCAGAAAGTCTATGTGTAGCTGGTGTATAGGAGTCAGGCGCAGGACAGCAGATATATGTAAATAAATGTATTTTACTCAACATATACACATACAAAAACAGAGCCCACAATAACGGACCTTCCTACATAGAAACAATCACTCACAAACAAATGGGGGAACAGAGGGTTAAATAATAACAGGTAATTGGGGAATTGAAACCAGGTGTGTAAGACAAAGACAAAACAAATGGAAAATGAAAAGTGGATCAGCGATGGCTAGAAGGCCGGTGACGTCGACCGCCGAACGCCGCCCGAACAAGGAGAGGGACCGACTTCGGTGGAAGTCGTGACACCTCAGCAGCCTCTACTGCTGTAGTTGTGCACTTCGAGGGCAGGACCAGTGTTTCTACATTGCCACTTCATGCATTCCCATTCTGCTTAATATTTGACCATGACATGAACATGAGTGAACTTGCTCTCTTAGAATAGCTGAAATGCTGAATCCTCTAGGAATGGAAGGCCTGTGTCTGACTCATCTGGTAACATACTTCACCCTGGTAATGGGTAACCACAGACAGCCCAGCAATAACACACCTGATTCGACATATCAGGGGGTTTTCTGGCCACGCAGTGACATCACACAGCCCTCTAGGCCCTTTATTCATCCCTGCAGTAATACACTGTGGACCTCTTGAACAAGAGCAACATTCAGAACATAACACGTTCTGAATGTTGCAGATGGAAATACAAAGAATAGAGCTAACACGGTTCCCTATTCCACTTGACAGACAATCCTCTCTGTTCTACAATATATATCTATCTGAACGCTCAGTAAAATGTACATCCTCCTGAACAGGCCCCCGGTCAAATTCAGCTCAGTTCCCAGGCCACGCCCAGTCACCTGCCATTAGTTTACAGCTGCGACACACCCAGGCCTCCCGATGATTCCAGACAGACTACTGTGGTTATTTCTGGAGGTAATGATAGCTCAACGCATGCCAGCGTTTTCCTCATGCTTGTATGATAATTGCTATGTTTTTATTGTAATTCCTGTAGTTAATCATACTACAGCTAGCACTGCTGTCACTATTAGATGGAATAATAACTGTGCAGTGGAGATGGTTTTTGAATATAAATGAATACATACACAGACATACAGACACACACACACACACCTCTCTATTTCATTACAGACTGGAGACTCTAAGAAGATTTTACTGTATAATTCTGGAGCGGCAGAAGCTGCTTGCTGAGTCAACCAATCAGGCTCATTAAAGACCCGATGGCAGTGTCTATATACTGTATTTTTTATGTCAAATGAGCATTTGCTTTTCTGCCCAATGTTTTATTCATTTTGCTTAAATATGAATGGCATTTAATAAATGTTGGATATGTTTTCAACGTGTGTGTGTGCATCGCCCAGTGAGATAAGGAAGAAGACGGCACTTATTGGACTGGGGAACTGTCACGTTCTGACCTTAGTTCTTTTGTTATGTCTTTGTTTTAGTATGGTCAGGGCGTGAGTTGGGTGGGAAGTCTATGTTAATTTTTCTATGTTGGTTTTTGCGTTTGGCCTGGTATGGTTCTCAATCAGAGGCAGGTGTCGTTAGTTGTCTCTGATTGAGAATCATACTTAGGTAGCCTTTTCCCACCAGTGTTTCGTGGGTGATTATTTTCTGTTTTGTGTATGTCACCTTTCAGAACTGTTTCGTTTCGTTTCTCCATTGTTATTTTGTTTAGTGTTCTCGGTTGAATAAATATATGATGAACACTTACCACGCTGCGCTTTGGTCCTCACCTCATTCCAACGACGATCCTGACAGGAACCCCATAGATCACTGGACTACAATAATGTCACCAAGGCCAATGGGTGGACAGAACTCACACACAGAACCACACACATACACACACACCACATGCATCTATCCGGTGCCTGAGAAATGGGGCCAGCCACAGTGTGAAACAGAGGCAAGGCCTAGAGCTGACAGTTCAGCCATAGAGACCCATACAGACAGAACCCAGAGGTGTCAGCCACAGTGCTGCACATATCAAACCCTGAGCTGAGAGCTGGAGCAAACCAATGCACGTAGTGGACCACATGCAGATAGTTTCGCTACCGGCAGATAGCTCAAGCAAATGTAATGTAGTATAGCCCACAAGCTTAGCCCATGTTATGCACATTTACATTATTAGGTCCATTGGGTTGCTAGCTTTCAGCACAGTCAATGTAGTGTTCAATTGGGAGGACTCTTAGCAGATGGTTCAACCAAAGTATCCCCAAGAAAGTAGTTTAGCGTTTAGCTGATGTAATGTATATGCTCATACAGTGGACCACTAGTTGTGCACATGTGATTGTGTGCGCGTGCCTGTGGTTTTAGAGCTGCTGTAGGTTAGCAATACATTGTTAAGCTATGCTAACACACCCATTTGGCCATGAGCCAGCAGTAATATAATCACTAGGTTAGTATTCTCTTTCTCTCCAGGGGACGAATGCTGATCATCACTCACATGTCTGATTACTCAGGGTAACCTGGGGTTAGTTTTACCTTGACTCTGAGTCATGACTCGTGACCGTGTGAATCATGTCGGAAAGCACTTATTCCTATACAGTTTTCTGACTAAAATGTGCCACTTGCAGCTGAGTTAGATTATTTTTGTGATACCGTCCCCAAACTGCCACAAAAGAAGGTTAGGGGTTTACGATAGCAACACCACAATATCAAGGCCTTACTGCAGGCAAAAACAGAGAATTGGGAGCACCGTTTCGGTTTTATTAAATTCCCCCATGCTTTGGTACTGATAGCCCTGCAGCTCATTTGCTGCTCTGTTTTCCTTTTGATTCCATGAATTTAGTTTGGATTCTGTTTTCACAGGAAGACCCTCCAAGCCACAGTTACAATTTGTCAATTATGATGTGGCCTGTTTCCTGTGGACTCCCATGGCTCCAGGTCACAGAGAATTAGACCTCAGATCCTTCCCAGGGTCAGACCAGCTAGTAATACAATGGGTCATTTGACAAGGAAAAGACATTTGGCCGATGGGGAGAATTTGGCTTATTGCTGCATTTACATTAGTATTAGTGAAGACTATCCACGAAGGCAGTAGCTGCAAATGATTTCATGATTTCAGTGAAGTCAATTCCAATCACTGTTATTTCAGTTGTAATAATTGCATAATTCAAATAACATGGATGCCAGGGGTACTGGGAGGAAAAAATAACATGGATACCAGGGGTACTGGATGGAAAAAATAACATGGATACCAGGGAGACTGGAAGGAAAAAATAACATGGATACCAGGGAGACTGGAAGGAAAAAAATAACATGGATACCAGGGAGACTGGCAGGAAAAAATAACATAGATACCAGGGAGACTGGAAGGAAAAAATAACATGGATACCAGGGAGACTGGAAGGAAAAGGTAACATGGATACCAGGGAGACTGGAAGGAAAAAATAACATGGATACCAGGGAGACTGGCAGGAAAAAATAACATGGATACCAGGGAGACTGGAAGGAAAAAATAACATGGATACCAGGGAGACTGGAAGGAAAAAATAACATGGATACCAGGGAGACTGGAAGGAAAAAATAACATGGATACCAGGGAGACTGTAAGGAAAAAATAACATGGATACCAGGGAGACTGGATGGAAAAAATAACATGGATACCAGGGAGACTGTCAGGAAAAAATAGCATGGATACCAGGGGTACTGGAAGAAAAAAATAACATGGATACCAGGGAGACTGGAAGGAAAAAATAACATGGATACCAAGGAGACTGGAAGGAAAAAATAACATGGATACCAGGGAGACTGGAAGGAAAAAAATAACATGGATACCAGGGAGACTGGCAGGAAAAAATAACATAGATACCAGGGAGACTGGAAGGAAAAAATAACATGGATACCAGGGAGACTGGAAGGAAAAAATAACATGGATACCAGGGAGACTGGAAGGAAAAAAATAACATGGATACCAGGGAGACTGGCAGGAAAAAATAACATAGATACCAGGGAGACTGGAAGGAAAAAATAACATGGATACCAGGGAGACTGGAAGGAAAAAGTAACATGGATACCAGGGAGACTGGAAGGAAAAAATAACATGGATACCAGGGAGACTGGCAGGAAAAAATAACATGGATACCAGGGAGACTGGAAGGAAAAAATAACATGGATACCAGGGAGACTGGAAGGAAAAAATAACATGGATACCAGGGAGACTGGAAGGAAAAAATAACATGGATACCAGGGAGACTGTAAGGAAAAAATAACATGGATACCAGGGAGACTGGATGGAAAAAATAACATGGATACCAGGGAGACTGTCAGGAAAAAATAGCATGGATACCAGGGGTACTGGAAGAAAAAAATAACATGGATACCAGGGAGACTGGAAGGAAAAAATAACATGGATACCAAGGAGACTGGAAGGAAAAAATAACATGGATACCAGGGAGACTGGAAGGAAAAAATAACATGGATACCAGGGAGACTGGAAGGAAAAAATAACATGGATACCAGGGAGACTGGCAGGAAAAAATAACATGGATACCAGGGAGACTGGATGGAAAAAATAACATGGATACCAGGGAGACTGTCAGGAAAAAATAACATGGATACCAGGGGTACTGGAAGAAAAAAATAACATGGATACCAGGGAGACTGGAAGGAAAAAATAACATGGATACCAGGAGTACTGGATGGAAAAAATAACATGGATACCAGGGATACTGGCAGGAAAAAATAACATGGATACCAGGGAGACTGGAAGGAAAAAATAACATGGATACCAGGGAGACTGGAAGGAAAAAATAACATGGATACCAGGGAGACTGTAAGGAAAAAATAACATGGATACCAGGGAGACTGGATGGAAAAAATAACATGGATACCAGGGAGACTGTCAGGAAAAAATAACATGGATACCAGGGGTACTGGAAGAAAAAAATAACATGGATACCAGGGAGACTGGAAGGAAAAAATAACATGGATACCAAGGAGACTGGAAGGAAAAAATAACATGGATACCAGGGAGACTGGAAGGAAAAAATAACATGGATACCAGGGAGACTGGAAGGAAAAAATAACATGGATACCAGGGAGACTTGCAGGAAAAAATAACATGGATACCAGGGAGACTGGATGGAAAAAATAACATGGATACCAGGGATACTGGCAGGAAAAAATAACATGGATACCAGGGGTACTGGAAGAAAAAAATAACATGGATACCAGGGAGACTGGAAGGAAAAAATAACATGGATACCAGGGAGACTGGCAGGAAAAAATAACATGGATACCAGGGAGACTGGAAGGAAAAAATAACATGGATACCAGGGAGACTGGAAGGAAAAAATAACATGGATACCAGGGAGACTGGAAGGAAAAAATAACATGGATACCAGGGAGACTGGAAGGAAAAAATAACATGGATACCAGGGAGACTGGCAGGAAAAAATAACATGGATACCAGGGAGACTGGATGGAAAAAATAACATGGATACCAGGGGTACTGGAAGGAAAAAATAACATGGATACCAGGGAGACTGGAAGGAAAAAATAACATGGATACCAGGGAGACTGGAAGGAAAAAATAACATGGATACCAGGGAGACTGGAAGGAAAAAATAACATGGATACCAGGGAGACTGGCAGGAAAAAATAACATGGATACCAGGGAGACTGGATGGAAAAAATAACATGGATACCAGGGAGACTGGAAGGAAAAAATAACATGGATACCAGGGAGACTGGATGGAAAAAATAACATGGATACCAGGGAGACTGTAAGGAAAAAATAACATGGATACCAGGGAGACTGGAAGGAAAAAATAACATGGATACCAGGGGTACTGGAAGGAAAAAAATAACAGGACATCCCATTTAAAAAAACCCTTGTACCAACCCTCACACCAGGGCGAGTACACACTCCACAGGGATAAGTGTAGGGTATTGACTTAAAAAAGGTTAGCGTCCATAAATATGTAGAGTATAATAGGTTATTGTGTACCACTATCTACATGTCTGTATGTAGCTAAACCAAGTAGACAATCACATGACCAACTGGGGCTCTAACAGAGGCTACAGGGTGTGTGAGTGTGTGTGTGAGTGCATGACTACGTTGTTTCCTGTGTGTGTGTCTGGGGACTGACCTGTAACTGTCTCAGAAGGTCCTATCTAAAGCTGTGTATGTGTCTGGGGACTGACCTGTAACTGTCTCTGAAGGTCTTATCTAAAACTGTTTGTGTGTCTGGGGACTGTCCTGTAACTGTCTCTGAAGGTCTTATCTAAAACTGTTTGTGTGTCTGGGGACTGACCTGTAACTGTCTCTGAAGGTCTTATCTAAAACTGTTTGTGTGTCTGGGGACTGACCTGTAACTGTCTCTGAAGGTCTTATCTAAAACTGTTTGTGTCTGGGGACTGTCCTGTAACTGTCTCTGAAGGTCCTATCTAAAGCTGTGTATGTGTCTGGGGACTGTCCTGTAACTGTCTCTGAAGGTCCTATCTAAAGCTGTGTATGTGTCTGGGGACTGTCCTGTAACTGTCTCTGAAGGTCCTATCTAAAGCTGTGTATGTGTCTGGGGACTGTCCTATAACTGTCTCTGAAGGTCCTATCTAAATCTGTGTATGTGTCTGGGGACTGCACTGTAACTGTCTCTGAAGGTCCTATCTAAAGCTGTGTATGTGTCTGGGGACTGACCGTAACTGTCTCTGAAGGACCTAACCAAATCTGTGTTTGTGTCTGGGGACTGACCTGTAACTGTCTCTGAAGGACCTAACCAAATCTGTGTTTGTGTCTGGGGACTGACCTGTAACTGTCTCTGAAGGTCCTATCTAAAGCTGTGTTTGTGTCTGGGGACTGACCGTAACTGTCTCTGAAGGTCCTATCTAAAGCTGTGTATGTGTCTGGGGACTGACCTGTAACTGTCTCTGAAGGTCCTATCTAAAGCTGTGTGTGTGTAAAGTAGTGACGTTCGATGCCGTTTAAGATGAGGGAGGACGATATATTATTTTATGAGCATGACCTTGTTATTGTTACAGCAAATTGAATGACTGTCATTCATAATCCATTCAACTCAATGTAACACCGATAGATTTAAGGTACTACATGATACTCTATTTTTCCCTAAACCCATCATGATGTTGCTAAAACCTAGCCTATGAAGTTTACAACGTAGGTGCACAGAACGAGAGATATTTGAGTAATAGACATTGACACATTTAATACCACTCTTGCCTGCATCTAGTTGATCTAGGGTGTAATCATTAGTCCATCAGTTGTGTTCCGTTTGCTTCCGTCTAAGAAATGTTTTTCAAAAGAATCGGCGGAATGAATACACCCCTGATCCCACGCAAACACAGTTCACTTTCAAAGAAGCCACAGAGTACAAACAGCATGATCCATCTGATCAATGCATAATTCCTTCAAGCATCTACGCTCTCTCCTCCTCTCACCTTCTCCCTTCGCTCGTGGGCTTCAGTCCACAACACATCAGCTGTCTGTGACCAGGCACATTTTTTTTACACAGCCTACATTGTTGTAACCATATTAACGTCATAGTCAACATAGCTACTAGAACTAATGCTGTAGTAATCCCGCTACAATCATGCAGTACAGTGTACAGCAAGCAGTTTAGCAGTTACACCGGCGGGCCCTGGTGGCAATACATTAATAAAACCAAAAGTGAAGAAATAAAATACAACAGAATATGTCCCTCTCTCTCTCGTGCGCGCACTTCTCCTTTTTGAAGAAATTCATTTGTTGAAAAATGTTGTATTTCTCTCTCTTTGAGTTAACTGCTCACCATATTTTATGCACGTGCATGTGTGTGTGTGTGTGTGTGTGTGTGTGTGTGTGTGTGTGTATGTGTGTGTGTGTGTGTGTGTGTGTGTGTGTGTGTGTGTGTGTGTGTGTGTGTGTGTGTGTGTGTGTGTGTGTGTGTATGTGTGTGTGTGTGTGTGTGTGTTTATCTGTGACCCAAAATGACTTTGCAGGGCCAGTGAGTCTCAGCCCACTAATAGGGTAACACTGTCATACTGGTCCTGTTATGACATCTGTCTGCAATGTGAACATACTGGTCTCTGGAGGCCTCTGTTCTTGACTAACCTCTCCCCCTACTATAGTATGACTACTTACTAGGTATGTTGTGACGCTCATGACTAAAAAGGACACTGTTAAGAATGATATTGTAAAGGTCATCAGCAACCGGCAACAGTTCCGTTGGTCACGTCATGACATTTTTTAGGAAGAAGAGACTTCTTTCCACACTGATAGGCAGTGTGTCGACAAAATGACCATTCAGTTTCCATTTATTTAGCACAATAAAGCAACCCATCACCTCCCTCAACCTACTACCCACCAGCCCCCTCTTTAACCAACTGGCCACTAGCCCCATCCTTCAACCTACAGCAACCAGCTCCCTCCTTCAACCTTCAGCCACCAGCCCCCTCTTTAATCTACAGCCCACCTGCCCCCTAATCCAACCTACAGCCCACCAAACCCCTCTTTTACCTACAACTGACCACCAGCCCCCTTCTTCAACCTTCAGCCACAAGCCCCTCTTTAATCTACAGCCCACCAGCCCCCTCTTTAATCTACAGCCCACCAGCCCCCTCTTTAATCTACAGCCCACCAGTCCCCTCTTTAACCTACAGCCCACCAGCCCCCTATTTAACCTACAGCCCACCAGCCCCCTCTTTAATCTACAGCCCACCAGCCCCCTCTTTAATCTACAGCCACCAGCCCCCTCTTTAATCTACAGCCCACCAGCCCCCTCTTTAACCTACAGCCCACCAGCCCCCTATTTAACCTACAGCCCACCAGCCCCCTCTTTAATCTACAGCCCACCAGCCCCCTCTTTAACCTACAGCCCACCAGCCCCCTCTTTAACCTACAGCCCACCAGCCCCCTCTTTAATCTACTGCCCACCAGCCCCCTCTTTAATCTACAGCCACCAGCCCCCTCTTTAACCTACAGCCCACCAGCCCCCTCTTTAATCTACAGCCACCAGCCCCCTCTTTAATCTACAGCCCACCAGCCCCCTCTTTAACCTACAGCCCACCAGCCCCCTAATTCAACCTACAGCCCACCAGCCCCCTAATTCAACCTACAGCCCACCAGCCCCCTAATTCAACCTACAGCCCACCAGCCCCCTCTTTAACCCAGGAGGACTATACAATCACATCTGTAACCCCTGATCACACCCTCCTACATACCTATTAACCTGACACACACACACACACACACACACACACACACACACACACACACACACACACACACACACACACACACACACACACACACACTGAGTATACAAAACATTAAGTACATGACATAAACTGACCAGGTGAATCCAGGTGAACGCTATGATCCCTTATTGATGTCACTTGTTAAATCCACTTCAATCAGTGTAGATGAAGTGGAGGAGACAGGTAGCATTTAGAGCGTGACTGGGCAAGGCAAAATATTTAAGTGCTTTTGAACAAGGTATGGTAGTAGGTGCCAGGCGCACCGGTTTGTGTCAAGAACTGCAACGATGCTGGATTTTTCACTCTTAACAGTTTCCTGTGTTTATCAAGAATGGTCCACCACCCGATGGACATCTAGCTAACTTGACACAACTGTGGGAAGCATTGGAGTTAACATGGGCCATCATCCATGTGAAACATTTACAAAACCTTGTAGAGTCCATGCCCCGATGAATTGAGGCTGTTCTGAGGGGAGAAGGGGGGGTTGCAACTCAATATTAGGAAGACGTTCCTAATGTTTAGTACATTCAGTGTACATACATCCCACCTCTGATCCTGACGGTTTACCCGGAGGAGCTATAAATGTTTTAGCGTTGAATAACCTCTCAGAGTGGCTGGCTGAATATTTCATGTATACGTCTCAGTGCTGCAAGGCCAGGAGAAGAGGAGCTGCTGTACCGTCAACTCCTTAATTAACAACCATGCACAAAGAGGGGGAGAAGGAGGCATGAAAAGAGGAGATAGAGAGGGAGTAGAAGAGAAAGAGGGAGAAGTTAGGAGAGGGAGAGATACAGAGAGAAGGTAGGAGGAATAGGGCAATAGGAGAAGAGATGAATGGGAGGGAGAGAGAGAGGGAGTAGAAGAGAGAGAGGTAGAGAGAGAAGTTAGGAGAGAGAAAGTGAGAAGGTAGGAGGAAGAGAGAGATAGGAGGAAAAGAGATGAATGGGTAATGAGGAAGAGAGAGATAGGAGGAAAAGAGATGAATGGGTAATGGGGAAGAGAGAGACGAGGAAGAGAGATGAATGGGTAATGGGGAAGAGAGAGATAAGAGGAAGAGAGATGAATGGGTAATGGGGAAGAGGGAGATAGGAGGAAGAGAGATGAATGGGTAATGGGGAAGAGAGAGAAGAGGAAGAGAGATGGATGGGTAATGAAGGAAGAGAGAGAAGAGGAAGAGAGATGAATGGGTAATGGGGAAGAGAGAGAAGAGGAAGATAGATGAATGGGTAATGGGGAAGAGAGAGATAGGAGGAAGAGAGATGAATGGGTAATGGGGAAGAGAGAGATAGGAGGAAGAGGGATGAATGGGTAATGGGGAAGAGAGAGATAGGAGAAAGAGAGATGAATGGGTAATGGGGAAGAGAGAGATAGGAGGAAGAGAGATGGACGGGTAATGGGGAAGAGAGAGATAGGAGGAAGAGAGATGGATGGGTAATGGGGAAGAGAGAGATAGGAGGAAGAGAGATGAATGGGTATTGGTGAAGAGAGAGATAGGAGGAAGAGAGATGAATGGGTAATGGGGAAGAGAGAGACGAGGAAGAGAGATGAATGGGTAATGGGGAAGAGAGAGATAAGAGGAAGAGAGATGAATGGGTAATGGGGAAGAGGGAGATAGGAGGAAGAGAGATGAATGGGTAATGGGGAAGAGAGAGAAGAGGAAGAGAGATGGATGGGTAATGAAGGAAGAGAGAGAAGAGGAAGAGAGATGAATGGGTAATGGGGAAGAGAGAGAAGAGGAAGATAGATGAATGGGTAATGGGGAAGAGAGAGATAGGAGGAAGAGAGATGAATGGGTAATGGGGAAGAGAGAGATAGGAGGAAGAGGGATGAATGGGTAATGGGGAAGAGAGAGATAGGAGAAAGAGAGATGAATGGGTAATGGGGAAGAGAGAGATAGGAGGAAGAGAGATGGACGGGTAATGGGGAAGAGAGAGATAGGAGGAAGAGAGATGGATGGGTAATGGGGAAGAGAGAGATAGGAGGAAGAGAGATGAATGGGTATTGGTGAAGAGAGAGATAGGAGGAAGAGAGATGAATGGGTAATGGGGAAGAGAGATAGGAGGAAGAGAGATGAATGGGTAATGGGGGAGAGAGATGAATGGGTAATGGGGAAGAGAGAGATAGGAGGAAGAGAGATGAATGGGTAATGGGGAAGAGAGAGATAGGAGGAAGAGGGATGAATGGGTAATGGGGAAGAGAGAGATAGGAGGAAGAGAGATGAATGGGTAATGGGGAAGAGAGAGATAGGAGGAAGAGAGATGAATGGGTATTGGTGAAGAGAGAGATAGGAGGAAGAGAGATGAATGGGTAATGGGGAAGAGAGATAGGAGGAAGAGAAATTAATGGGGAATGGGGAAGAGAGATGGGAGGAAGAGAGATGGATGGGTAATGGGGAAGAGAGATAGGAGGAAGAGAGATGAATGGGTAATGGGGGAGAGAGATGAATGGGTAATGGGGAAGAGAGAGATAGGAGGAAGAGAGATGAATGGGTAATGGGGAAGAGAGAGATAGGAGGAAGAGAGATGAATGGGTAATGGGGAAGAGAGATAGGAGGAAGAGAGATGGATGGGTAATGGGGAAGAGAGAGATAGGAGGAAGAGAGATGAATGGGTAATGGGGAAGAGAGAGATAGGAGGAAGAGAGATGAATGGGTAATGGTGAAGAGAGATAGGAGGAAGAGAGATGAGTGGGTAATGAGGAAGAGAGAGATAGGAGGAAGAGAGATTCATGGGTAATAGGGAAGAAAAGTGGAGATGGAAATGATCAATGAAATGAAATGATCAGAACATCAACATGTTTATTTAACACCTTTCAAGGTGCACTTTGAGAGCAGAGAAGCTCACGCTGCAACACACACATACCCACCCATCCACACACATACCCACCCATCCACACACATACCCACCCCTCCACACACACACACACATACCCACCCACACACACACATACCCACCCATCCACACACATACCCACCCAACCACACACATACCCACCCATCCACACACATACCCACCCATCCACACACACACATACCCACCCACACCCACACACACACACACACACACACACATACCCACCCATCCACACACATACCCACCCATCCACACATACCCACCCACACCCACACACACACACATACCCACCCACACACACATACCCACCCATCCACACACATACCCACCCACACACATACCCACCCATCCACACACATACCCACCCACCCATCCACACACATACCCACCCATCCACACACATACCCACCGATCCACAAACATACCCAACCACCCCCACACACACACACATACCCACCCACACACACATACCCACCCATCCACACACATACCCACCCACACACACATACCCACCCATCCACACACATACCCACCGATCCACAAACATACTCAACCACCCATACACATACACATACCCACCCATACACATACACATACCCACCCATACACATACACATACCCACCCATACACATACACATACCCACCCATACACATACACATACCCACCCATACACATACACATACCCACCCACCCATCCACACACATACTCACCCATCCACACACATACTCACCCATCCACACACATACCCACCCATCCACACACATACCCACCGATCCACAAACATACCCACCCACCCACACACATACCCACCCACACATACCCACCCATCCACACACATACCCACCCACCCATCCACACACATACCCACCCATCCACACACATACCCACACACATACACATACCCACCCACACATGCAAGCACACGCACGAGATAGAGAGAAGGGAAAATGCAAACGATGGCCTTGAGACATGTTTACTGTATCACTCGTAAAACACACACACAGAAAGAGAGAGA
>NC_048577.1:52647466-52804966 GCF_013265735.2 Oncorhynchus mykiss
CTTAATAACAAATGTGTGTGCCATCTGTAAATATGAATAAACTTGTTAAATTTCAAGCCTAGTTGGTTTAGCCACGGAAAAAGACAGGGACCTTCCCGCTAGACATGGTTGGCTGAGATAATGGATGGGCTGGACATGCCGAGAGATGAGTTCAGTTTGGTCAGCCATGTAGCTCGTTCTTTAACGTGAGATGCTCAGTATGTGTAGGTAGTCCCTTCTAAAGCAGCGTTGTTGAAAGATATCACAAAGAACAGCAAAAGTGTTGCTAAGGCTCTCCACTTTCTGGAGGACCAAGTTTTGAAATCAGTTGAATGCCCTATGGAAGGAGAGTATAATAGCTAAGGAGATGGAGAAAATTCATGCGTTTGATTGCAAATGTGGAGGGAGTCGAAAAGAGAACACAGAAGGCTGTTGTATAAAACACCTGTCTCCGCATTACAGTTTCAAACTAAGGGCAACCATGGCAACCGTGACATTCATCCATGTGTACAGGTAAAAGAGTCCAGCTAGCTACATTTTCAGATGTTATACGTTTCTAATTTTGTCAGAAAGTAATTTTCATTGCAAGTTAAAGCGTGCGGTTAGCTACATGTTACGTGTCTGATCTGTGTAGTAATATTATTTGTATGTCAGAGCCATTTGCATTGCTAGTTATAGCCTAATGGTAGCTATCTAGCTAACATTGAACCTAGCTAGTTTGTTAGCTTTAGCTACCTGTAGATACATGCAGGTTAGCTACATTATGAGTTGGGATTATGGTTGATAGTTTAGCTAGCTAGCTACTTGTCTAAACAAAAGACTCCACTATGCCAGTAACCATTTCACTGTACCGTTTACACCTTCTGTATCCTGTGCATGTGACAAAAAAAAAAGATTTGATTTGATATGGTGTGTTTACCAGAGACGGTCATTTGAAGAACAACATGACCTGCATCAAAGTCAAATTAGGATGTAACGTTAGGCCAATGAGACAGTGTCCAAGTTCTACAATTATTTTGCCACACTCAACCATAAGCTATTTTCTGTAATTAGCTCGCCATTAACTTGTAAATAATGATTTTGTTGTGAGTTTATTTTCCTGTAATAATGAATATAAATGAGCTAACGTTAAGACATTGTCAGCTATATGATATGGTCATTATTTGAACTGGCTAGACAGCTAACTTAATGTTAGCTAGCTAGCTAACAAGCTATAAACAAACAAAAACATTGCTTAGAAAGTGGCTTTTGGTTGCCTAGTTTGCTAGATTGACATATACTAAATACATTTTTAAACAGATGGGTTTATTGGTGTTAAAATACACCAGTTATGCTATTTTGAACCGCCAGGTTGCTGATGTCATGCAGCCTGTCGCTTTATACTTTTTCATAACGACAACAACAAGTTTGATGTCGGATGACAACAGAATGTTCAGGATGTCACTGCGTCAACTGAATACAGACATGTCGATAGACGGAGAATAAACCAGACTTTAGTCTTGAAATCTTTGGTTGTACATTACTGTACTCATTGTTTAGCATCTGGCCTTACGTGAATCCTTAAAGACATGGGTGGGGCTAAGGCTTAAGAGGGTGTGAACGATGCTGCATGGGGGTAGACAAAGAAGAGCTCTCCAGTAGGTGTACCGAAACATTCAAGGGCCATTTTCTCAAAAGTGGGCGTCAATAGCTTTACACCAATATTTTATTGATCAACACAGTGTCCATATTAGGACAGCCACAGTCTTAGGCTGAGTGCCCCTACGTTTTTATATTCCATTGACATGACATCTCTTTGACAACAGAGACCCACAGGGCTTCAAAGTGGAACATGTAATAGCTGCTGTAAAGAAACGCTATAGCCAGGTAATAGTCTAGAGAGCAGGGGGTTTCTGGTTTACATATCCCAGGTCAATACAATAGTGGTGGAGATTGGGCAATGTAAGTGGAAGGGTGACTAACTTAATGAAGGAGTAAATAGAAGATCAATGAGAGAGTCTGGGCTATAGTCAGGGGAGAGACCATTAGAGACGTAAGGAAAGGGAGAGAGGACTGGGGGAAGAAGGAGAGCAGAAAGAGTGAGGGAAAAAGAGGATTGTTAAAGCAGAGGCAAGATCGGAGAGGAAAGAGGGAGGGGGAGAGTGAGATGAAAGATGAGAATGAAAGACATAACATCAGTCACAGCGACTCATGACAGCCAAGTCCCTAGAGCGATGGCATACTGATTAAAGAATACAGGCCCCTCTCACTCTTTCTCCCTTGCCCCCCCCCCCCCCCCCCCCCCGCCTCTCTCTCTTTTGTTCCTTCAGCCTCTACATTGCTCTACAGTAGGTTTTCTCTCTTTTCCTCTCACTCTCTCTCTCTTTATCTCGCTCTCTCTGTCTCTCAACGGTCAGTAGCAAACAGGATTTTGAGTATTAATTACACCCCAGAGCAGTCTCTCTGCCATGGTCCCTCTCCTCCCCTCTCCTCCTCTCCCCCTATCATCTCAGCTGTTGACATTCGCCTTGTTCTTCTCTCCCTCTCTTCTCCATTCTTAGCTGAAAACCATTGTCCCTTATCTCCCTTTGTGATTGTGTACACATCTTCTTAAATTCTTCCCTCCCTCTTATCTATGTCCCTAGCTCCCTGATCTGTCCACTCCCCATCCCCACATTACCATCACCATCCTCTCTCTGTCCCTTACCTCCCTCTGTCCTTTCTGTGTCCCTCCCTCTGTACCAGACCTGGGTTTAAATACCTTGAGCGTTTGCCTGTGTAGAGTGCCAGGGGTTTGTAATTTTGGGACTTTCTATTGGTTCTTGTGCAATAGGAAAGGTCAATCAAGCCCAGCTACATCGTGTCTACATAATGATGCCAGAAACAGTGAATAAAATATGAAATGCCACTCTGGCAGCACCCCACTGAATCAGTAAAGGTATCATTATGAGGAAGAGTCATTTATCTTGTCACAGAGGAGAGACTAAAACAGCAGCTATTGAGGAGAGCATGCTTTCGTTTCAATTGGACACCCATTTCACACACACGTATAAACTGATAATGACGTTTAGTGGCCAGGTCTATATCTATTATAGAAATAAAGCCTTTTAGTTTTCAGAAGAAACTAAAGTGAAAAAGTCTAACGATCCATAGTTCTAAAAGGTAAGGTCAGCCGAGGTTAGCTACCATTACTGAACACTCCATGTTAAAGGAAAGATTTAGACACCCAATCATATTTCTATAATTATTGAGGCGAACAAGTTTTAAGCAACAGGCCAATTCTCCCATGAATTCTCTCAACACTCAACCATTCTAAACCAGTCTGCACCTCTCACTCTTAGATTCTGTGATTTTGAAAGGCTTGTGAAGGCATGGTGGGCAGGGACTACAGACAGCCACTGGGTGAGTTTTAAAGACCAATTAGATATAAAACTTTGTGTATTTTTACAGGTCGAGTGAGGTCATTGGCTAACGATGTGGAAACTGTTGAAAGCAGCCTTGTACGGAGCTCATCATTAGAACAGTGCAGGACCGGGGTGTCTGGTGTTTGTTGCTAAGACAGGTCATCAAGTGAAATCCAATCCAGAAGTGATTGGTCAAGCTAATCTTTAAGATGTGAATAGTGAGACAGTTTACAGTGGGTCCATTCGAAACATTCCATCACATGTTTTAATGAGATGTTTTTCACACACCAACAAACTTATATTCTCTGTTAATGTTGATGTACAACTTGAAGTCACTCACAGGTTTTATCTCTTTTATATCCTGTTTAATGAGATGTTTAATATGCTGTCTGTATCCACAGGGAGACGTACAGTAGATAACATCGCATTGTGCGTTTCATTGGCCAATGAGACACAGTGAGAAGATTGAGACACAGTTTGGTACGATCTCAAGCTTTTAGAGAGAGCAGATATTCATGATTGAATAAAGGAGTGCTGGTGTAACAATGTCAGTTTATCTAGCCATTAGCGTAGCATGCATGTGATCTTGCGTGTCACACCTAATCATGGCCTACCCACCTTACCTATAGTTTACCATGGTTCCGCGGTAACACCAGTCCATTTCCATTTCTATACAACTCTTCCACTGTTACTGTGTTGTGTGTGAGACCTACCTGTCTGGTGACATCCATTCAGTCAGTCTAGTGTCACATCAGCATCTTCAGCTCATAATCATCCCATTGGGTCACGATGACATGATGGGAATATTGTTTACCTGAAGAACCTCTGAGAGCTTTTTCATTTATTTTCTATTTGCATAAACATGTGGTTTATGAAAAGGACTGTAGACAGATGGGATTGATTATGCAGCGAGAGTGAAGCATACTTTCGTTCATTTCCTTCTTCTTCCCCGAGGTGAAACATCTTCTATCAAAAATCAAACTTTCTGCAACAACAAGAGAAGACGATTTCACAAGGCTGAGGTATGCATGTACATTCACCAGACTGGCTGAGGTATGCATGTACATTCACCAGACTGGCTGAGGTATGCATGTACATTCACCAGACTGGCTGAGGTATGCGTGTACATTCACCAGACTGGCTGAGGTATGCATGTACATTCACCAGACTGGCTGAGGTATGCGTGTACATTCACCAGACTGGCTGAGGTATGCATGTACATTCACCAGACTGGCTGAGGTATGCGTGTACATTCACCAGACTGGCTGAGGTATGCATGTACATTCACCAGACTGGCTGAGGTATGCGTGTACATTCACCAGACTGGCTGAGGTATGCATGTACATTCACCAGACTGGCTGAGGTATGCGTGTACATTCACCAGACTGGCTGAGGTATGCCTGTACATTCACCAGACTGGCTGAGGTATGCATGTACATTCACCAGACTGGCTGAGGTATGCATGTACATTCACCAGACTGGCTGAGGTATGCGTGTACATTCACCAGACTGGCTGAGGTATGCATGTACATTCACCAGACTGGCTGAGGTATGCGTGTACATTCACCAGACTGGCTGAGGTATGCATGTACATTCACCAGACTGGCTGAGGTATGCGTGTACATTCACCAGACTGGCTGAGGTATGCATGTACATTCACCAGACTGGCTGAGGTATGCGTGTACATTCACCAGACTGGCTGAGGTATGCCTGTACATTCACCAGACTGGCTGAGGTATGCATGTACATTCACCAGACTGGCTGAGGTATGCATGTACATTCACCAGACTGGCTGAGGTATGCGTGTACATTCACCAGACTGGCTGAGGTATGCATGTACATTCACCAGACTGGCTGAGGTATGCGTGTACATTCACCAGACTGGCTGAGGTATGCATGTACATTCACCAGACTGGCTGAGGTATGCATGTACATTCACCAGACTGGCTGAGGTATGCATGTACATTCACCAGACTGGCTGAGGTATGCATGTACATTCACCAGACTGGCTGAGGTATGCATGTACATTCACCAGACTGGCTGAGGTATGCATGTACATTCACCAGACTGGCTGAGGTATGCATGTACATTCACCAGACTGGCTGAGGTATGCATGTACATTCACCAGACTGGCTGAGGTATGCATGTACATTCACCAGACTGGCTGAGGTATACATGTACATTCACCAGAAGCGTTTCTCAGATGTGTTTTAATGATTTCACAAGGCTGAGGTATGCATGTACATTCACCAGAAGCGTTTCTCAGATGTGTTTTAATGATTTCACAAGGCTGAGGTATGCATGTACATTCACCAGAAGCGTTTCTCAGATGTGTTTTAATGATTTCACAAGGCTGAGGTATACATGTACATTCACCAGAAGCGTTTCTCAGATGTGTTTTAATGATTTCACGAGGCTGAGGTATGCATGTAAATTCACCAGAAGCGTTTCTCAGATGTGCTTTAATGATTTTGTCGGAGCAAACACGCACAGGAAGCACCTTCACAGCTGAAAGTTTCAGGTAGTTCTTCTGATGGAAATATGATATACTTCCTTGTCCATCGCATTTCAGGGACTTCCTGAATTCTCCAACCAATAATATTAAGCCTGACATGAATTCTGGCATTATTCATGGTGCTATCTCGCTGCTTCAGCACTCCTATTGAAAGTGAAGTTTGCCTGGGGTTGTGCACTAGGCCTTATCCCAGACTGCAGCTCTGCTTTGGCAGTGTTTTATATCAGGAAATACTCAACAGCATGATGACTCAGGATAAAACACTGATTATTCTAACATGTTGAGGACATTTTCAAGGGGTATGTTTGTGTGGATTAAAGGGGAGGGGGTATTGAGTGTGTCTGTGTCTGTGTGAGCGCGTGTGCGTGTCTGTGTGCTTACAGGGGAGTAGGGGAGAGGAGGAGGAGAAGAGGAGAGGGCTAGGGTGGAACTGTTAGGAATGAGGAGAGGAAGATGGATGGAGGGAGGACAGCAAATATGACCAGAGAGGACAAAGGGGAGGAGAGAGAGCAGAGGTTGTAAATTGCATTTAAATGGAAATCGCAGAGCGGAGGAAAAGAGATGGAAGAATGGTCTTGTCAAAGAGATGGACAACGAGGGGAGAAAGGACAGGGAGAGCAGGGAGGGAAGAAGGGAGGGAGAAGTCTAATGGGGTTGAGGGGTTTTGTGTGAAGTAGAGCGGGACAGCTTGGTTATTAGTTTTATGACACTTAAGTGGAGGCGATGTGGCACACAAACACAGACACTGAGTGTACAAAACATTAGGAACCCCTTCCTAATATTGAGTTGCACCTGTTTTGCCCCCAGAACAGCCTCAATCTGTCAGGGCATGGACTCTATAAGTTGTCAAAAACGTTCCACAGTGATGCTGGCCCATGTTGACTCCAATCCTTCCCACAGTTGTGTCAAGTTGTCTGGATGTGCTTTGGGTGGTGGACCATTCTTGATACACACAGGAAACTGTTGAACATGAATAACCTGGTACCTACTTACTATATACCCCGTTCAAAGTCACCTACATCTTCTGTCTTGCCCATTCACTCTCTGAATAGTACACATACACAATCCATGTCTCAATTGTCTCGAAGCTGAAAAATCCTTATTCAACCTGTCTCCTCCCCTTCATCTTTACACGTATACACACAAATACACCCCCCCCCCCACACACATAAACACACACACACACGTGCACACAGACAAACACACATCCCTGTCAACATGCATACAAACACACAATTGCAAGCCTATAAACACACACACATCAGTAATAACCTTCAGTGAAGCAGCGATGTGTGTGTTGCCTGCAGTCAGAGTCTAGGTGCTGAGGTAGCATGTGGATAACTTGGCCATTCTGCAGCACACTAAACGTACCAACCTTTAGTTCCCCTAGCATGCCTATAAATTCAAGTGGTAAAACTATTGTGACACCCTCCTGGGTATGTAAATCTAGTCAGAGAAAGCTCAAACATCAATATGGATGATGGAGATCAATTATTTAAAATGACATTAGCATGCTAAGCATGTTTGTTTGTTCCTATAATGGCGCCGAAGGAGATGGCTGCCATTTTACGGTCTCCTAACCAATTGTGCTATTGTGTGTTTTTTTATCACGTTATTTGTAACTTATTTTGTACATAATGTTTCTACCACCGTCTCTTATGACCGAAAATAGCTTCTAGATATCAGGAGAGCGATTACTCACCTCTATTGGATGAAGACTTTTTCATTAACTATTCGGACGCCTAGAATTTACTTCAGACAGCCAAAGCCAAGGCCCAAAGAGACAGAGATATCAGGGAGGTAGGACTGGGTGCCTTGTAAGGATTTGACGGCGAGTGGGTAATCTGCCTCTACCATCAGTCTTATTAGCCAACGTACAATCATTGGATAACAAAATAGACGAACTACGATCACGTATATCCTACCAACTGGACAATTAAAACAGTGATGACTTATGTTTCACCGAGTCGTGGCTGACCAAAGACATGAATAACATACAGGGGTTTACGCTGCATCAGTCTGTGTTTATTTGTAAACAACATCTGGTGGAAGAGGTGGCCAAAGGAAGAATTGGCTTTGGGGGTGACCAGAGAGATATACCTGCTGGAGCGCGTGCTACGGATGGGTGCAGCTATGGTGACCAGTGAGCTGAGATAAGATGGGACTTTACCTAGCAGGGTCTTGTAGATGACCTGGAGCCAGTGGGTTTGGCGACGAGTATGAAGCGAGGGCCAGCCAACGAGAGTGTACAGGTCGCATTGGTGGGTAGTATATGGGGCTTTGGTAACAAAACGGATGGCACTGTGATAGACTGCATCCAATTTGCTGAGTAGAGTGTTGGAGGATAATTTGTAAAGCACATCGCCGAAGTCGAGGATCGGTAGGATAGTCCGTTTTGAGGGTAAGTTTGGCAGCATGAGTGAAGGATGCTTTGTTGCAAAATAGGACTCAATTCTAGATTTAACTTTGGATTGGAGATGCTTAATGTGAATCTGGAAGGAGAGTTTACAGTCTAGCCAGACACCTAGGTATTTATAGTTGTCCACATATTCTAAGTCAGAACCGTCCAGGGTAGTGATGCTAGCTGGGCGGGAAGGTGCGGGCAGCGATCGGTTGAAGAGCATGCATTTTGTTTTACTAGCATTTAAGAGCAGTTAAAGACCACGGAAGAGTGTTGTATGGCGTTGAAGCTCGTTTGGAGGTTAGTTAACACAGTGTCCAAAGAAGGGCCAGATGTATACAGAATGGTGTCATCTACGTAGAGGTGGATCAAAGAATCACCCGCACCAAGAGCGACATCATTATATATACAGAGAAAAGAGTTGAGAATTTAACCCTGTGGCACCCCCATAGAGACTGACAGAGGTCTGGACAACAGGCCCTCCGATTTGACACACTGAACTCTATCTGAGATGTAGTTAGTGAACCAGTCAAGGCAGTTATTAGAGAATCCAAGGCTGTTGAATCTGCCGATAAGAATACGGTGATAGACAGAGTCGAAAGCCTTGGCCAGGTCGATGAAGACGGCTGCACAGTACGGCCTTTTATCGATGGCGGTTATAATATTTTTTAGGACCTTGAGCGTGGCTGAGGTGTACCCGTGACTAGCTGGGAAACCAGATTGCATAGCGGAGAAGGTACGGTGGGATTCGAAATGGTCTTTGATCTGTTTGTTCACTTGACTTTTGAAGACTTTAGAAAGGCAGGGCAGGAAGAGATAGGTCTGTAACAGTTTGGGTCTAGAGTGTCTCCCCCTTTAAAGAGGGGGATGACTGCGGCCGCTTTCCAATCTTTAGGATTCTCAGACAATACGAAAGAGAGGTTGAACAGACTAGTAATAGGGGTTGCAACAATTGCGGCAGATCATTTTAGGAAGAGAGGGTCCAGATTGTCTAGCCCAGCTGATTTGTAGGGATCCAGATTTTGCAGTTCTTTCAGAACATCAGCCTTCTGGGCTTGGGTGAAGGACAAGCGGGGGGTGGGGGACTTGGACCAGTTGCTGCGGGGGGTGCAGAGCTGTTGGCCGGGGTTGGTGTAGCCAGGAGGAAAGCACGGCCAGCAGTAGAGAAATGCTGATTGAAATTCTTGATTATCGTGGATTTATCAGTGGTGACAGTGTGGTGCAGTGGGCAGCTGGGAGGAGGTGTTATTATTCTTCATGGACTTTACAGTGTCCCAAAACTTTTTGGAATTAGTTTTGCAGGATGCAAATTTCTGTTTGAAAAGGCTAGCTGACTGTGTGTATTGGTTCCTGACTTCCCTGAAAAGTTGCATATTGCGGCGACTATTCGAGTGGTGCAGTCCACCACAGGGTGTTTTTGTGCTGGTCAAGGGCAGTCAAGTCTGGAGTGAACTAAGGGCTAAATCTGTTCTTAGTTCAACATTTTTTGAATGGGTCATGCTTATTTAAGATGGGATAATGTTGTTAATGTGATCCATGACCAGCCTTTCAAAGTACTTTATGGATACATACGTGAGTACTACGGGTCGGTAGTCGTTTAGGCAGGTTACCTTAGTGTTTGTGGGCACAGGGACTATTGTAGTCTGCTTACAAGGAATCCCTCAGACAAACAGTCAAACAGGCAAAGCAGGACTAAGACTGAATCGTGCTACACTAGTTCAGACGCTCGTTGGATGTGGCAGGGCATGCAAACTATTACAGACTATCAAGGGAATCACGGCTGCAAGCTGCCCAGTCACACGGGCCGACCAGACGAACTAAATTACTTCTATGCTCGCTTCGAGGCAAGCAACACTGAAGCATGCATGAGAGCATCAGCTCTTCCGGATGACTGTGTGATCACACTCTCCGTATCCGATGTGAGGCCCTGGGACAGACGGATTACCAGGAGGTGTACTCTGAGCATGTGCTGACCAACTGGCAAGTGTCTTCACTGACATTTTGAACCTGGCCCTTACTGAGTCTGTAATACCAACATGTTTCAAGCAGACCACAATAGTCCCTGTGCCCAAGAACACTAAGGTAACTTGCCTGACTACCGACTACCGACTAAATGACTACCGACCCATAGCACTCACGTCTGTATCCATGAAGTACTTTGAAAGGCTGGGCATGGCTCACATCAACACCATTATCCCAGAAACCCTAGACCCACTCCAATTAGCATACTGCCCCAACACATCCACAGATGATGCAATCTCTATTACACTCCACACTGCTCTTTCCCACCTGGACAAAAGGAACACCTATGTGAGAATGCTATTCATTGACTACAGCTCAGCGTTCAACACCATAGTGTCCTCAAAGCTCATCACTAAGCTAAGGACCCTGGGTCTAAACACCTCACTCTGCAGCTGGATCCTGGACTTCCTGATGGGCTGCCCCAAGGTCGTAAAGGTAGGTAACAACACATCTGCCACACTGATCCTCAGCACGGCGGCCCCTCAGGGGTGCATGCTCAGTCCCTTCCTGTACTCTCTGTTCAGTCATGACTGCATGGCCAGGCACGACTCCAACACCATCAATACATTTGCCGATGACACAAAAGTGGTAGGCCTGATCACAGACAATGATAAGACAGCTTATAGGGAGGAGGTCAGAGACCTGGTCGTGTGGTGCCAGGATAACAACCTCTCTCTCAATGTGATCAAGACAAATGAGATGATCATGGACTACAGGAAAAGGAGGACATTCTCATCCATGGGGATGTATTAGAGCAGGTTGAGACCTTCACGTTCCTTGGTGTCCACATCACCAACAAACTATCATGGTCCAAACACACCAAGACAGTCGTGATGAGGGCACAACAAAACCTATTCCCCCTCAGAAGTCTGAAAAGATTTGCCATGGGTCCCCAGATCCTCAAAAGTTATACAGCTGCACCATCGAGAGCATGCTGACTGGTTGCATCACTGCCTGGTATGGCAACTGCTCGGCCTCTGACCGCAAGGCACTACAGAGGGTGGTCCGTATGGCCCAGTACATCACTGGAGCAAAGCTTCCTGCCATCTAGGACCTCTATAACAGGCGGTGTCAGAGGAAGGCCCAGCTACCCTAGTCATGGACGGTCTCTCTGCTACCGCACGGGAAGCGGTATCGGAGTGCCAAGTCTAGGTCCAAAAGGCTTCTTACCAGCTTCTACCCCCAAGACTACTGAACATCTAATCAAATGCCCCACCCCCCTTTTTACACTTCTGGCACTTTCTGTTAATTATCTACTTTCACTCTACCTACATGTACTGTACAGTTGTGGGCAAAAGTTTTGAGAATGACACAAATATTAATTTCCACAAAGTTTGCTGCTTCAGTGTCTTTAGATATTTTTGTCAGATCTTACTATGGAATACTGAAGTATAATTACAAGCATTTCATAAGTGTCAGAGGATTTTATTGACAATTACATGAAGTTGATGCAAAGAGTCAATATCTGCAGTGTTGAGCCTTCTTTTTCAAGACCTCTGCAATCTGCCATGGCATGCTGTCAATTCACTTCTGGGCCACATCCTGTGTGATGTCAGCCCATTCTTGCGTAATCAATGCTTGGAGTTTGTCAGAATTTGTGAGGTTTTGTTTGTCCACCCGCCTCTTGAGGATTGACCACAAGTTCTCAATGGGATTAAGGTCTGGGGAGTTTCCTGGCCATGGACCCAAAATATCAATGTTTTGTTCCCCGAGCCACTTAGTTATCACTTTTGCCTTATGGAAAGGTGCTCCATCATGCTGGAAAAGGCATTGTTCATCACCAAACTGTTCCTGGATGGTTGGGAGAAGTTGCTCTCGGAGGATGTGTTGGTACCATTCTTTATTCATGGCTGTGTTCTTAGGCAAAATTGTGAGTGAGCCCACTCCCTTGGCTGAGAAGCAACACCACACATGAATGGTCTCAGGATGCTTTACTGTTGGCATGACACAGGACTGATGGTAGCGCTCACCTTGTCTTCTCCGGACAAGCTTTTTTCCGGATGCCCCAAACAATCGGAAAGGGGATTCATCAGAGAAAATTACTTTACCCCAGTCCTCAGCAGTCCAATCCCTGTATCTTTTGCAGAATATCAGTCTCCCAGATGTTTTTCCTGGTGAGAAGTGGCTTCTTTGCTGCCCTTCTTGACACCAGGCCATCCTCCAAAAGTCTTCCCCTCACTGTGCGTGCAGATGCACTCACACCTGCCTGCTGCCATTCCTGAGCAAGCGCTGTACTGGTGGTGCCCCGATCCCACAGCTGAATCAACTTTAGGAGACGGTCCTGGCACTTGCTGGACTTTCTTGGGCGCCCTGAAGCCTTCTTCACAACAATTGAACCGCTCTCCTTGAAGTTCTTTATGATCCGATAAATGGTTGATTTAGGTGCAATTTTACTGGCAGCAATATCCTTGCCTGTGAAGCCCTTTTTGTGCAAAGCAATGACGACGGCACATGTTTCCTTGCAGGTAACCATGATTGACAGAGGAAGAACAATGATTCCAAGCACCACCCTCCATTTGAAGCTTCCAGTCTGTTATTCAAACTCGATCAGCATGACAGAGTGATCTCCAGCCTTGTCCTCGTCAACACTCACACCTGTGTTAACGATGAAGGCTGCTATTGGAAGTTTGGGGAGACTTGAAAAGGGAATTCACTCTCACAACTGGGAAAAATCTCTTGCAGGTGCAATTGATGTACAACATAATACATGCCAACCTTTTAGGTCGCAGTACGCAGAGGCTCTCATCCCACCCATATGAGTGTTGAACGTTACAGTATGCAAGCTATTTGTCCCTTGATTTATCCTAAGCTAATGCATAACGCAGTTAACCTAAACAGAAGTGTATCCACTTTCAACTGCATTTATTTGTAATGGGATATTTGATGTACAGTGATTGGATCTTATAGGGTGGCATGTCTTTGAAATCAAATCAGTCTTTGTATTAAATCTACAGACTGTACAGATCATACACAAGGCTTTAATATAATGAGCTCAATTCCTTCTGAGCACAATGATATCAACAATCCCAGTGTGAAGCAAACCTGGGTTCCAATAGTATTCAAAATGCTTTCATTGTTTGCTTTAGCCTGCCTGGAGTGCCTGATGGTGGGGTTTATACTTCTAGACATTTCTATTGATTACATTACAACAGGAAAGCTCAATTAAGCACAGATACAGTGTTTGAAATTATTTCCGAATAGTATTTGAACCCAGGTCTGGTGTGAACGAACAAGCAGGGTGAGGCTGGCTATCCTGTGGGACTCTAACCCTCCTGAAAGGTAATGACTTTGACTGTATCGACTGCTGCCAGTGATGCTGTAAGGCTAGATGAATGGATGGACAGACACTCACCAGCACTGTGATCGTTACAGCACTAATCCCCTAATTGCTTTTGGAAATTTGATTTGAAGGCACACACCCAAGCACACACACACACATACACACACACACACACACACACACACATGGCTGTGTGCATGCACACACACACACACACACACACACACACACACACACACACACACACACACACACACACACACACACACACACACACATAGACACACATAGACACACAAACATATCTTGATTCATATTGTGGAGGTGGGAGGGAATTTGAAGTGGCAGACCCTCATGTTGCTTTTTCAATTAGCGCCCACTCAGTCAAGCGGCTGTGTGGCCGTACATTTTACTGGGCCATTTCACTGCCATAAATATGCGTAAGGAGACAGGCTGGGACGCTCTCTGTTTTGTTCAAAAAAGATGAGTAACAGACTAACTGTTGTCTTATTCAATATTTTTACAGCACAGGTGTTAAATACTGTGGCATACATGCAACACACACAGAAACACACAAATATACACTCTCTCTCTCTCTTTCTCTCGTCGTCTCTCAACCTTCCTCGCGCTCTCTCTGTCTAATAGTGAATAACATAGACTGTGAGAGCCTCACCCTGAATGAGGAGAAGAAGGAATTGAAGGAGGAGCTGAAGAACGTGTGGCACATTCTCCCCTGCAGCTCCATGTTTGTGACTGTACAGATGCACCCGTAAGTCAGGCCCTGAAACAAGGAACATGTTGGCTCTCATTTATCTTGCTTATATTATATGCAGTATAACAATGCTGGGATTCACCCTCTGTACACTACTGCAACAAGTCTTATCGATTCTGGAGTCTAGAGACATTATGTAAGTGAGTAGCATGAATATATGATAACAGACATATTTGGTGAGGTTGTCCCAGACAGCCAGGGAACTTCACTGACATTAATACCAGAGCTAGTCTTCTCCACAAGTTAGTCAGACAATCTCCCAGTGTCTTTATCTCCCACCATTTGAGGATCCATGAAATCCATGAAATGATTGACTGTCTGTCAAATTTGCCACTAAGGGCCTTGCTGGCTTTGAAGACATGGAAACTCTTCATCATGTTTTTTTTTGTTCGACTGGTGCTTGTGTGTGTGTGTGTGTGTGTGTGTGTGTGTGCATCATGAGCATGCGTCAGTGTATCTGTTTCGGAGGTGTGGTGTGTGTGCATTCGTGTGCGTTTATTCAAGCATGGGTTTGTGTTCCCTTGACAGATTGAGCTATTGGAAAGTTGGAGGGGTTCCTGTTGCTATTCAATGGAGCCTGCTGTCAAGACTATTTACAGAAAACCAAGGATTCGGAAAGTCTCAAAGGAACATTGCCTGGTTTAAGCCAATACAGGCATTCACATGGCTGAAATTGTATGCTAGATTTAAAGTGAGAACTTGGATCAGGGGCCATAGCGCTGTGGGGGTAGAAGCCACTGAACCCAGGAATGAGCACTTGTTCTGGGCATCACAATCGACCACACACACTGATGAGGTGCTGCAGCCTCAGAGCTCTGAATTAGACTGGAGTCTTTCTTATTCTACAACATACTCCATGAGCAGGGTATTCTATGAGCAGGATACTCCATGAGCAGGGTATTCCATGAGCAGGATATTCCATGAGCAGGATACTCCATGAGCTGGATACTCCATGAGTAGGGTACTCCATGAGTAGGATACTCCACGAGCAGGATACTCCATGAGCAGGAAACTCCATGAGCAGGAAACTCCATGAGCAGGATACTCCATGAGCAGGAAACTCCATGAGCAGGATACTCCATGAGCAGGATACTCCATGAGCCGGATACTCCATGAGCAGGATACTCCATGAGCCGGATACTCCATGAGCAGGATACTCCATGAGCCGGATACTCCATGAGCAGGATACTCCATGAGCCGGATACTCCATGAGCAGGATACTCCATGAGCAGGATACTCCATGAGCAGGATACTCCATGAGCCGGAAACTCCATGAGCAGGATACTCCATGAGCAGGATACTCCATGAGCAGGATACTCCATGAGCAGGGTATTCCATGAGCAGGATACTCCATGAGCAGGATTCTCCATGAGCCGGATACTCCATGCTACATTGCATCTTGCAAAATCCCCACATTCATCAGGAAGCAATATCCCGGTCTGGGACCTCTGTTGTACCTTTTGCCTGGAGAGGTTTCATTCCTTTCATTATGGCTTGGTGACCTTAACACTTTAATTCTTCATTATCTCTCCTTATCTTCCCTCTCTCACCATTCTCTCTCTATTTTTGTCCACTTTTTTTGCTAGTTGTATTGTTAATTTCTCTCTCTCTCTCTCCCTCTCTCTCTCTCTCTCTCTCTCTCTCTACCTTATTTGCTCATTATCTTGTCAAGGTTTTTCTAAGGTTTTGATCAGTAACCATGGTCAAATAGTTAGCCACTGTGGACTGTCAATTTAGGGCCAGATAGCATTGCATTTTGCTTTGTGTTTGGGCTTGTGTTTTCCAATAAGCAACGTAGTTTTGTTTTGACTCTGTTGTAATTTGGTTTATTCTGATTGATTGGATGTTCTGGTCCTGAGGCTTCAGTGTGTTATTAGAACAGGTTTGTGAACTCAGCCTCGGGACCAGCTCTTGGCATTACAGGCTCTCCCTCTCTCCCCATTCTCTCCCCGTTCTCTCCCCATTCTCGCTCTCTCTCTCTGTCTACCTTATTTACTCATTATTTTGTTCATTTCTCCCTCTCTATCCCTCTCCCCCATTATTTATTTATTTATCTCTCTCTCTCTCTCTCCCCATTCTTTCTCTCCCCATTATTTTTCTCTCTCTCTCTCTCTCTCTCTCTCTCTCTCTCTCTCTCTCTCTCTCTCTCTCTCTCTCCCCATTCTCTCTCTCTCTCTCTCTCTCTCTCTCTCTCTCTCTCTCTCTCTCTCTCTCTCTCTCTCTCTCGCTCTGTCCTCTATTTCCACTTGGAGTCACATAATAGCATCATGTCTGATCAATGATATTGATATACTAGTCTTCCTCTAGTCTTCCATTCTCTAGGACGCGCTATGGTGTTAATGCACTGAGGTATGCAGTCAAACACCAGCTAATCTCTTTCTGCCTCTACTGAAATGTAGTAGCTGGTGGGTGTGTGCGTGTGTGTGTGTGTGTGTGTGTGTGTGTGTGTGTGTGTGTGTGTGTGTGTGTGTGTGTGTGTGTGTGTGTGTGTGGGTGGGTGTCTCCTAGATTTCCAACAAGTTGCTTGATATCCTAGCACCCCCATGTCCCTGTTTTTATTGGATAATCTGGGACAGAAGTACAGAAGTACAGTGATGAGAAACAACTGATTGAACATGCAACGCTTTTTAAAAACTTCTACAAGATTCTAGTGATGACATCACAAACACAACTCTTAAAGGAATAATGGAGCAATTATTTAAAAAGGAAATTGAGTTTACTATAAGTAGAGTAATGGTGTCCATTATCCAACATGACTGGAGAGGTTAAAGAAAAGGTTTCCCTGTAGTCATATTACAGTAATGTCACATTGTTTAATCACAGGAAGTAAGGAAGAATTCTTCCCATCCCTCAGTGCAGTATGACATCTTTATGTATCCATAGAAGCAGATAGACTGTGGGAGTTTGTGTCTTCATTGTGTGACATTAAAAAACATGAGCTGGCGCACACCCAGAATAATAGTTTGTGTGAAGGTGCTGACTAACGGCGAATAAACTACAAACTATCAAAATAAAGTAGCACACTCCATGTATAAACTCCCAGCAAGTGAATGGGTATTTATCAATGTTTCGGCATCACTGTGCAGGGTGAAGACGTCAAAACGTTGGTAAATACCCATTACATTTCTGGGAGTTTATACATGGAGTGTGCTACTTTCTTTATTTTGATAGTTCATTGTGTGACATGACACATCTCCTTTGTCTTCCCCTTCTCCCTCTGTAGCTGATGGTCATTAGTCGGGATGTGGGACATGACACATCTCCTTTGTCTTCTCCTTCGCCCTCTGTAGCTGATGGTCATTAGTCGGGATGTGTCATGACACATCTCCTTTGTCTTCCCCTTCTCCCTCTGTAGCTGATGGTCATTAGTCGGGATGTGTGACATGACACATCTCCTTTGTCTTCTCCTTCTCCCTCTGTAGCTGATGGTCATTAGTCGGGATGTGTGACATGACACATCTCCTTTGTCTTCCCCTTCTCCCTCTGTAGCTGATGGTCATTAGACGGGATGTGGGACATGACACATCTCCTTTGTCTTCTCCTTCTCCCTCTGTAGCTGATGGTCATTAGTCGGGATGTGTGACATGACACATCTCCTTTGTCTTCCCCTTCTCCCTCTGTAGCTGATGGTCATTAGTCGGGATGTGTGACATGACACATCTCCTTTGTCTTCTCCTTCTCCCTCTGTAGCTGATGGTCATTAGTCGGGATGTGTGACATGACACATCTCCTTTGTCTTCTCCTTCTCCCTCTGTAGCTGATGGTCATTAGTCGGGATGTGTGACATGACACATCTCCTTTGTCTTCCCCTTCTCCCTCTGTAGCTGATGGTCATTAGACGGGATGTGGGACATGACACATCTCCTTTGTCTTCCCCTTCTCCCTCTGTAGCTGATGGTCATTAGTCGGGATGTGTGACATGACACATCTTCTTTGTCTTCTCCTTCTCCCTCTGTAGCTGATGGTCATTAGTCGGGATGTGTGACATGACACATCTCCTTTGTCTTCCCCTTCTCCCTCTGTAGCTGATGGTCATTAGTTGGGATGTGTGACATGACACATCTCCTTTGTCTTCTCCTTCTCCCTCTGTAGCTGATGGTCATTAGTCGGGATGTGTGACATGACACATCTCCTTTGTCTTCCCCTTCTCCCTCTGTAGCTGATGGTCATTAGTTGGGATGTGTGACATGACACATCTCCTTTGTCTTCCCCTTCTCCCTCTGTAGCTGATGGTCATTAGTTGGGATGTGTGACATGACACATCTCCTTTGTCTTCCCCTTCTCCCTCTGTAGCTGATGGTCATTAGTCGGGATGTGTGACATGACACATCTCCTTTGTCTTCTCCTTCTCCCGCTGTAGCTGATGGTCATTAGTCGGGATGTGTGACATGACACATCTCATTTGTCTTCTCCTTCTCCCTCTGTAGCTGATGGTCATTAGTCGGGATGTGTGACATGACACATCTCCTTTGTCTTCCCCTTCTCCCTCTGTAGCTGATGGTCATTAGTCGGGATGTGTGACATGACACATCTCCTTTGTCTTCCCCTTCTCCCTCTGTAGCTGATGGTCATTAGTTGGGATGTGTGACATGACACATCTCCTTTGTCTTCCCCTTCTCCCTCTGTAGCTGATGGTCATTAGTTGGGATGTGTGACATGACACATCTCCTTTGTCTTCCCCTTCTCCCTCTGTAGCTGATGGTCATTAGTCGGGATGTGTGACATGACACATCTCCTTTGTCTTCCCCTTCTCCCTCTGTAGCTGATGGTCATTAGTCGGGATGTGTGACATGACACATCTCCTTTGTCTTCTCCTTCTCCCTCTGTAGCTGATGGTCATTAGCCGGGATGTGTGACATGACACATCTCCTTTGTCTTCCCCTTCTCCCTCTGTAGCTGATGGTCATTAGTCGGGATGTGTGACATGACACATCTCCTTTGTCTTCTCCTTCTCCCTCTGTAGCTGATGGTCATTAGTCGGGATGTGTGACATGACACATCTCCTTTGTCTTCCCCTTCTCCCTCTGTAGCTGATGGTCATTAGTTGGGATGTGTGACATGACACATCTTCTTTGTCTTCCCCTTCTCCCTCTGTAGCTGATGGTCATTAGTCGGGATGTGTGACATGACACATCTCCTTTGTCTTCCCCTTCTCCCTCTGTAGCTGATGGTCATTAGTCGGGATGTGTGACATGACACATCTCCTTTGTCTTCTCCTTCTCCCTCTGTAGCTGATGGTCATTAGTCGGGATGTGTGACATGACACATCTCCTTTGTCTTCTCCTTCTCCCTCTGTAGCTGATGGTCATTAGTCGGGATGTGTGACATGACACATCTCCTTTGTCTTCCCCTTCTCCCTCTGTAGCTGATGGTCATTAGACGGGATGTGGGACATGACACATCTCCTTTGTCTTCCCCTTCTCCCTCTGTAGCTGATGGTCATTAGTCGGGATGTGTGACATGACACATCTCCTTTGTCTTCTCCTTCTCCCTCTGTAGCTGATGGTCATTAGTCGGGATGTGTGACATGACACATCTCCTTTGTCTTCCCCTTCTCCCTCTGTAGCTGATGGTCATTAGTTGGGATGTGTGACATGACACATCTCCTTTGTCTTCTCCTTCTCCCTCTGTAGCTGATGGTCATTAGTCGGGATGTGTGACATGACACATCTCCTTTGTCTTCCCCTTCTCCCTCTGTAGCTGATGGTCATTAGTTGGGATGTGTGACATGACACATCTCCTTTGTCTTCTCCTTCTCCCTCTGTAGCTGATGGTCATTAGTCGGGATGTGTGACATGACACATCTCCTTTGTCTTCCCCTTCTCCCTCTGTAGCTGATGGTCATTAGTTGGGATGTGTGACATGACACATCTCCTTTGTCTTCTCCTTCTCCCTCTGTAGCTGATGGTCATTAGTCGGGATGTGTGACATGACACATCTCCTTTGTCTTCCCCTTCTCCCTCTGTAGCTGATGGTCATTAGTTGGGATGTGTGACATGACACATCTCCTTTGTCTTCCCCTTCTCCCTCTGTAGCTGATGGTCATTAGTCGGGATGTGTGACATGACACATCTCCTTTGTCTTCCCCTTCTCCCTCTGTAGCTGATGGTCATTAGTCGGGATGTGTGACATGACACATCTCCTTTGTCTTCCCCTTCTCCCTCTGTAGCTGATGGTCATTAGTTGGGATGTGTGACATGACACATCTCCTTTGTCTTCCCCTTCTCCCTCTGTAGCTGATGGTCATTAGTTGGGATGTGTGACATGACACATCTCCTTTGTCTTCCCCTTCTCCCTCTGTAGCTGATGGTCATTAGTCGGGATGTGTGACATGACACATCTCCTTTGTCTTCCCCTTCTCCCTCTGTAGCTGATGGTCATTAGTCGGGATGTGTGACATGACACATCTCCTTTGTCTTCTCCTTCTCCCTCTGTAGCTGATGGTCATTAGTCGGGATGTGTGACATGACACATCTCCTTTGTCTTCCCCTTCTCCCTCTGTAGCTGATGGTCATTAGTCGGGATGTGTGACATGACACATCTCCTTTGTCTTCTCCTTCTCCATCTGTAGCTGATGGTCATTAGTCGGGATGTGTGACATGACACATCTCCTTTGTCTTCCCCTTCTCCCTCTGTAGCTGATGGTCATTAGTTGGGATGTGTGACATGACACATCTTCTTTGTCTTCCCCTTCTCCCTCTGTAGCTGATGGTCATTAGTCGGGATGTGTGACATGACACATCTCCTTTGTCTTCCCCTTCTCCCTCTGTAGCTGATGGTCATTAGTCGGGATGTGTGACATGACACATCTCCTTTGTCTTCTCCTTCTCCCTCTGTAGCTGATGGTCATTAGTCGGGATGTGTGACATGACACATCTCCTTTGTCTTCTCCTTCTCCCTCTGTAGCTGATGGTCATTAGTCGGGATGTGTGACATGACACATCTCCTTTGTCTTCCCCTTCTCCCTCTGTAGCTGATGGTCATTAGACGGGATGTGGGACATGACACATCTCCTTTGTCTTCCCCTTCTCCCTCTGTAGCTGATGGTCATTAGTTGGGATGTGTGACATGACACATCTCCTTTGTCTTCTCCTTCTCCCTCTGTAGCTGATGGTCATTAGTCGGGATGTGTGACATGACACATCTCCTTTGTCTTCCCCTTCTCCCTCTGTAGCTGATGGTCATTAGTCGGGATGTGTGACATGACACATCTCCTTTGTCTTCCCCTTCTCCCTCTGTAGCTGATGGTCATTAGTTGGGATGTGTGACATGACACATCTCCTTTGTCTTCCCCTTCTCCCTCTGTAGCTGATGGTCATTAGTTGGGTTTTGTGACATGACACATCTCCTTTGTCTTCCCCTTCTCCCTCTGTAGCTGATGGTCATTAGTCGGGATGTGTGACATGACACATCTCCTTTGTCTTCTCCTTCTCCCGCTGTAGCTGATGGTCATTAGTCGGGATGTGTGACATGACACATCTCATTTGTCTTCTCCTTCTCCCTCTGTAGCTGATGGTCATTAGTCGGGATGTGTGACATGACACATCTCCTTTGTCTTCCCCTTCTCCCTCTGTAGCTGATGGTCATTAGTCGGGATGTGTGACATGACACATCTCCTTTGTCTTCCCCTTCTCCCTCTGTAGCTGATGGTCATTAGTCGGGATGTGTGACATGACACATCTCCTTTGTCTTCCCCTTCTCCCTCTGTAGCTGATGGTCATTAGTTGGGATGTGTGACATGACACATCTCCTTTGTCTTCCCCTTCTCCCTCTGTAGCTGATGGTCATTAGTCGGGATGTGTGACATGACACATCTCCTTTGTCTTCCCCTTCTCCCTCTGTAGCTGATGGTCATTAGTCGGGATGTGTGACATGACACATCTCCTTTGTCTTCCCCTTCTCCCTCTGTAGCTGATGGTCATAAGTCGGGATGTGTGACATGACACATCTCCTTTGTCTTCCCCTTCTCCCTCTGTAGCTGATGGTCATTAGTCGGGATGTGTGACATGACACATCTCCTTTGTCTTCCCCTTCTCCCTCTGTAGCTGATGGTCATTAGTTGGGTTTTGTGACATGACACATCTCCTTTGTCTTCCCCTTCTCCCTCTGTAGCTGATGGTCATTAGTTGGGATGTGTGACATGACACATCTCCTTTGTCTTCCCCTTCTCCCTCTGTAGCTGATGGTCATTAGTCGGGATGTGTGACATGACACATCTCCTTTGTCTTCCCCTTCTCCCTCTGTAGCTGATGGTCATTAGTCGGGATGTGTGACATGACACATCTCCTTTGTCTTCCCCTTCTCCCTCTGTAGCTGATGGTCATTAGTCGGGATGTGTGACATGACACATCTCCTTTGTCTTCCCCTTCTCCCTCTGTAGCTGATGGTCATTAGTCGGGATGTGTGACATGACACATCTCCTTTGTCTTCCCCTTCTCCCTCTGTAGCTGATGGTCATTAGTCGGGATGTGTGACATGACACATCTCCTTTGTCTTCCCCTTCTCCCTCTGTAGCTGATGGTCATTAGTCGGGATGTGTGACATGACACATCTCCTTTGTCTTCCCCTTCTCCCTCTGTAGCTGATGGTCATTAGTCGGGATGTGTGACATGACACATCTCCTTTGTCTTCCCCTTCTCCCTCTGTAGCTGATGGTCATTAGTTGGGATGTGTGACATGACACATCTCCTTTGTCTTCCCCTTCTCCCTCTGTAGCTGATGGTCATTAGTCGGGATGTGTGACATGACACATCTCCTTTGTCTTCCCCTTCTCCCTCTGTAGCTGATGGTCATTAGTTGGGATGTGTGACATGACACATCTCCTTTGTCTTCCCCTTCTCCCTCTGTAGCTGATGGTCATTAGTCGGGATGTGTGACATGACACATCTCCTTTGTCTTCCCCTTCTCCCTCTGTAGCTGATGGTCATTAGTTGGGATGTGTGACATGACACATCTCCTTTGTCTTCCCCTTCTCCCTCTGTAGCTGATGGTCATTAGTTGGGTTTTGTGACATGACACATCTCCTTTGTCTTCCCCTTCTCCCTCTGTAGCTGATGGTCATTAGTCGGGATGTGTGACATGACACATCTCCTTTGTCTTCTCCTTCTCCCGCTGTAGCTGATGGTCATTAGTCGGGATGTGTGACATGACACATCTCATTTGTCTTCTCCTTCTCCCTCTGTAGCTGATGGTCATTAGTCGGGATGTGTGACATGACACATCTCCTTTGTCTTCCCCTTCTCCCTCTGTAGCTGATGGTCATTAGTCGGGATGTGTGACATGACACATCTCCTTTGTCTTCCCCTTCTCCCTCTGTAGCTGATGGTCATTAGTCGGGATGTGTGACATGACACATCTCCTTTGTCTTCCCCTTCTCCCTCTGTAGCTGATGGTCATTAGTCGGGATGTGTGACATGACACATCTCCTTTGTCTTCTCCTTCTCCCTCTGTAGCTGATGGTCATTAGTCGGGATGTGTGACATGACACATCTCCTTTGTCTTCCCCTTCTCCCTCTGTAGCTGATGGTCATTAGTCGGGATGTGTGACATGACACATCTCCTTTGTCTTCCCCTTCTCCCTCTGTAGCTGATGGTCATTAGTCGGGATGTGTGACATGACACATCTCCTTTGTCTTCCCCTTCTCCCTCTGTAGCTGATGGTCATTAGTTGGGATGTGTGACATGACACATCTCCTTTGTCTTCCCCTTCTCCCTCTGTAGCTGATGGTCATTAGTCGGGATGTGTGACATGACACATCTCCTTTGTCTTCCCCTTCTCCCTCTGTAGCTGATGGTCATTAGTTGGGTTTTGTGACATGACACATCTCCTTTGTCTTCCCCTTCTCCCTCTGTAGCTGATGGTCATTAGTTGGGATGTGTGACATGACACATCTCCTTTGTCTTCCCCTTCTCCCTCTGTAGCTGATGGTCATTAGTCGGGATGTGTGACATGACACATCTCCTTTGTCTTCCCCTTCTCCCTCTGTAGCTGATGGTCATTAGTCGGGATGTGTGACATGACACATCTCCTTTGTCTTCCCCTTCTCCCTCTGTAGCTGATGGTCATTAGTCGGGATGTGTGACATGACACATCTCCTTTGTCTTCCCCTTCTCCCTCTGTAGCTGATGGTCATTAGTCGGGATGTGTGACATGACACATCTCCTTTGTCTTCCCCTTCTCCCTCTGTAGCTGATGGTCATTAGTCGGGATGTGTGACATGACACATCTCCTTTGTCTTCCCCTTCTCCCTCTGTAGCTGATGGTCATTAGTTGGGATGTGTGACATGACACATCTCCTTTGTCTTCCCCTTCTCCCTCTGTAGCTGATGGTCATTAGTTGGGTTTTGTGACATGACACATCTCCTTTGTCTTCCCCTTCTCCCTCTGTAGCTGATGGTCATTAGTCGGGATGTGTGACATGACACATCTCCTTTGTCTTCCCCTTCTCCCTCTGTAGCTGATGGTCATTAGTCGGGATGTGTGACATGACACATCTCCTTTGTCTTCCCCTTCTCCCTCTGTAGCTGATGGTCATTAGTCGGGATGTGTGACATGACACATCTCCTTTGTCTTCCCCTTCTCCCTCTGTAGCTGATGGTCATTAGTCGGGATGTGTGACATGACACATCTCCTTTGTCTTCTCCTTCTCCCTCTGTAGCTGATGGTCATTAGTCGGGATGTGTGACATGACACATCTCCTTTGTCTTCTCCTTCTCCCTCTGTAGCTGATGGTCATTAGTCGGGATGTGTGACATGACACATCTCCTTTGTCTTCCCCTTCTCCCTCTGTAGCTGATGGTCATTAGACGGGATGTGGGACATGACACATCTCCTTTGTCTTCCCCTTCTCCCTCTGTAGCTGATGGTCATTAGTCGGGATGTGTGACATGACACATCTCCTTTGTCTTCTCCTTCTCCCTCTGTAGCTGATGGTCATTAGTCGGGATGTGTGACATGACACATCTCATTTGTCTTCCCCTTCTCCCTCTGTAGCTGATGGTCATTAGTTGGGATGTGTGACATGACACATCTCCTTTGTCTTCTCCTTCTCCCTCTGTAGCTGATGGTCATTAGTCGGGATGTGTGACATGACACATCTCCTTTGTCTTCCCCTTCTCCCTCTGTAGCTGATGGTCATTAGTTGGGATGTGTGACATGACACATCTCCTTTGTCTTCCCCTTCTCCCTCTGTAGCTGATGGTCATTAGTTGGGATGTGTGACATGACACATCTCCTTTGTCTTCCCCTTCTCCCTCTGTAGCTGATGGTCATTAGTTGGGATGTGTGACATGACACATCTCCTTTGTCTTCCCCTTCTCCCTCTGTAGCTGATGGTCATTAGTTGGGTTTTGTGACATGACACATCTCCTTTGTCTTCCCCTTCTCCCTCTGTAGCTGATGGACATTAGTCGGGATGTGTGACATGACACATCTCCTTTGTCTTCTCCTTCTCCCGCTGTAGCTGATGGTCATTAGTCGGGATGTGTGACATGACACATCTCATTTGTCTTCTCCTTCTCCCTCTGTAGCTGATGGTCATTAGTCGGGATGTGTGACATGACACATCTCCTTTGTCTTCCCCTTCTCCCTCTGTAGCTGATGGTCATTAGTCGGGATGTGTGACATGACACATCTCCTTTGTCTTCCCCTTCTCCCTCTGTAGCTGATGGTCATTAGTCGGGATGTGTGACATGACACATCTCCTTTGTCTTCCCCTTCTCCCTCTGTAGCTGATGGTCATTAGTCGGGATGTGTGACATGACACATCTCCTTTGTCTTCTCCTTCTCCCTCTGTAGCTGATGGTCATTAGTCGGGATGTGTGACATGACACATCTCCTTTGTCTTCCCCTTCTCCCTCTGTAGCTGATGGTCATTAGTCGGGATGTGTGACATGACACATCTCCTTTGTCTTCCCCTTCTCCCTCTGTAGCTGATGGTCATTAGTCGGGATGTGTGACATGACACATCTCCTTTGTCTTCTCCTTCTCCCGCTGTAGCTGATGGTCATTAGTCGGGATGTGTGACATGACACATCTCCTTTGTCTTCCCCTTCTCCCTCTGTAGCTGATGGTCATTAGTCGGGATGTGTGACATGACACATCTCCTTTGTCTTCCCCTTCTCCCTCTGTAGCTGATGGTCATTAGTCGGGATGTGTGACATGACACATCTCCTTTGTCTTCCCCTTCTCCCTCTGTAGCTGATGGTCATTAGTTGGGATGTGTGACATGACACATCTCCTTTGTCTTCCCCTTCTCCCTCTGTAGCTGATGGTCATTAGTCGGGATGTGTGACATGACACATCTCCTTTGTCTTCCCCTTCTCCCTCTGTAGCTGATGGTCATTAGTTGGGTTTTGTGACATGACACATCTCCTTTGTCTTCCCCTTCTCCCTCTGTAGCTGATGGTCATTAGTTGGGATGTGTGACATGACACATCTCCTTTGTCTTCCCCTTCTCCCTCTGTAGCTGATGGTCATTAGTCGGGATGTGTGACATGACACATCTCCTTTGTCTTCCCCTTCTCCCTCTGTAGCTGATGGTCATTAGTCGGGATGTGTGACATGACACATCTCCTTTGTCTTCCCCTTCTCCCTCTGTAGCTGATGGTCATTAGTCGGGATGTGTGACATGACACATCTCCTTTGTCTTCCCCTTCTCCCTCTGTAGCTGATGGTCATTAGTTGGGATGTGTGACATGACACATCTCCTTTGTCTTCCCCTTCTCACTCTGTAGCTGATGGTCATTAGTCGGGATGTGTGACATGACACATCTCCTTTGTCTTCCCCTTCTCCCTCTGTAGCTGATGGTCATTAGTTGGGATGTGTGACATGACACATCTCCTTTGTCTTCCCCTTCTCCCTCTGTAGCTGATGGTCATTAGTTGGGTTTTGTGACATGACACATCTCCTTTGTCTTCCCCTTCTCCCTCTGTAGCTGATGGTCATTAGTCGGGATGTGTGACATGACACATCTCCTTTGTCTTCCCCTTCTCCCTCTGTAGCTGATGGTCATTAGTCGGGATGTGTGACATGACACATCTCCTTTGTCTTCCCCTTCTCCCTCTGTAGCTGATGGTCATTAGTCGGGATGTGTGACATGACACATCTCCTTTGTCTTCCCCTTCTCCCTCTGTAGCTGATGGTCATTAGTCGGGATGTGTGACATGACACATCTCCTTTGTCTTCTCCTTCTCCCTCTGTAGCTGATGGTCATTAGTCGGGATGTGTGACATGACACATCTCCTTTGTCTTCTCCTTCTCCCTCTGTAGCTGATGGTCATTAGTCGGGATGTGTGACATGACACATCTCCTTTGTCTTCCCCTTCTCCCTCTGTAGCTGATGGTCATTAGACGGGATGTGGGACATGACACATCTCCTTTGTCTTCCCCTTCTCCCTCTGTAGCTGATGGTCATTAGTCGGGATGTGTGACATGACACATCTCCTTTGTCTTCTCCTTCTCCCTCTGTAGCTGATGGTCATTAGTCGGGATGTGTGACATGACACATCTCATTTGTCTTCCCCTTCTCCCTCTGTAGCTGATGGTCATTAGTTGGGATGTGTGACATGACACATCTCCTTTGTCTTCTCCTTCTCCCTCTGTAGCTGATGGTCATTAGTTGGGATGTGTGACATGACACATCTCCTTTGTCTTCCCCTTCTCCCTCTGTAGCTGATGGTCATTAGTTGGGATGTGTGACATGACACATCTCCTTTGTCTTCCCCTTCTCCCTCTGTAGCTGATGGTCATTAGTTGGGTTTTGTGACATGACACATCTCCTTTGTCTTCCCCTTCTCCCTCTGTAGCTGATGGTCATTAGTCGGGATGTGTGACATGACACATCTCCTTTGTCTTCTCCTTCTCCCGCTGTAGCTGATGGTCATTAGTCGGGATGTGTGACATGACACATCTCATTTGTCTTCTCCTTCTCCCTCTGTAGCTGATGGTCATTAGTCGGGATGTGTGACATGACACATCTCCTTTGTCTTCCCCTTCTCCCTCTGTAGCTGATGGTCATTAGTCGGGATGTGTGACATGACACATCTCCTTTGTCTTCCCCTTCTCCCTCTGTAGCTGATGGTCATTAGTCGGGATGTGTGACATGACACATCTCCTTTGTCTTCCCCTTCTCCCTCTGTAGCTGATGGTCATTAGTCGGGATGTGTGACATGACACATCTCCTTTGTCTTCTCCTTCTCCCTCTGTAGCTGATGGTCATTAGTCGGGATGTGTGACATGACACATCTCCTTTGTCTTCCCCTTCTCCCTCTGTAGCTGATGGTCATTAGTCGGGATGTGTGACATGACACATCTCCTTTGTCTTCCCCTTCTCCCTCTGTAGCTGATGGTCATTAGTCGGGATGTGTGACATGACACATCTCCTTTGTCTTCCCCTTCTCCCTCTGTAGCTGATGGTCATTAGTCGGGATGTGTGACATGACACATCTCCTTTGTCTTCTCCTTCTCCCGCTGTAGCTGATGGTCATTAGTCGGGATGTGTGACATGACACATCTCCTTTGTCTTCCACCTCTCCCTCTGTAGCTGATGGTCATTAGTCGGGATGTGTGACATGACACATCTCCTTTGTCTTCCCCTTCTCCCTCTGTAGCTGATGGTCATTAGTCGGGATGTGTGACATGACACATCTCCTTTGTCTTCTCCTCCCGCTGTAGCTGATGGTCATTAGTTGGGATGTGTGACATGACACATCTCCTTTGTCTTCCCCTTCTCCCTCTGTAGCTGATGGTCATTAGTCGGGATGTGGGACATGACACATCTCCTTTGTCTTCTCCTTCGCCCTCTGTAGCTGATGGTCATTAGTCGGGATGTGTCATGACACATCTCCTTTGTCTTCCCCTTCTCCCTCTGTAGCTGATGGTCATTAGTCGGGATGTGTGACATGACACATCTCCTTTGTCTTCCCCTTCTCCCTCTGTAGCTGATGGTCATTAGTCGGGATGTGTGACATGACACATCTCCTTTGTCTTCCCCTTCTCCCTCTGTAGCTGATGGTCATTAGTCGTGATGTGTGACATGACACATCTCCTTTGTCTTCCCCTTCTCCCTCTGTAGCTGATGGTCATTAGTTGGGATGTGGGACATGACACATCTCCTTTGTCTTCCCCTTCTCCCTCTGTAGCTGATGGTCATTAGTCGGGATGTGTGACATGACACATCTCCTTTGTCTTCCCCATCTCCCTCTGTAGCTGATGGTCATTAGTCGGGATGTGTGACATGACACATCTCCTTTGTCTTCCCCTTCTTCCTCTGTAGCTGATGGTCATTAGTCGGGATGTGGGACATGACACATCTCCTTTGTCTTCTCCTTCTCCCTCTGTAGCTGATGGTCATTAGTCGGGATGTGTGACATGACACATCTCCTTTGTCTTCCCCTTCTCCCTCTGTAGCTGATGGTCATTAGTCGGGATGTGTGACATGACACATCTCCTTTGTCTTCCCCTTCTCCCTCTGTAGCTGATGGTCATTAGTCGGGATGTGGGACATGACACATCTCCTTTGTCTTCCCCTTCTCCCTCTGTAGCTGATGGTCATTAGTCGGGATGTGTGACATGACACATCTCCTTTGTCTTCCCCATCTCCCTCTGTAGCTGATGGTCATTAGTCGGGATGTGGGACATGACACATCTCCTTTGTCTTCCCCTTCTCCCTCTGTAGCTGATGGTCATTAGTCCGGATGTGGGACATGAAACATCTTCCCTCTCTCTCAATCTCTCATCTCTCCCCAACCCTTTGTTTTTAACGTTCGTTAGCTGATGCCATGACGGGTCATTAGCAACGTCGGCTAACGGTTACAGCTCTACCCGGAGGGGATGCAGGCAGAGGGTATGGAGATGAAACAAGCCATCGGAAGCTAACACTAGCCTAGCGTTAGCGCTGTGGCTAATTACATCAGACAGCTGCCTGACAAAACAGAAACAGAAAACAGCACTTCTCTCTTCTAGCTGTCTGTCTGTCTGTCTGTCTGTCTGTCTGTCTGTCTGTCTGTCTGTCTGTCTGTCTGTCTGTCTGTCTGTCGGCTACTGCTACAGCACCTCTCTTTTTCTTCCAGACTTGTCCTCTTTTCTCTCCTCTGCTCCTGGCCTTTCACATATCTCTCTATCTTAAACACCTCTGTAGTCTACTGTAGCAATCTCCAATAGAATCCATTTCATGTTTCTCCATCTGTCTTTTCGCAATCTGTCTGCTCCTTATTGAGGCCGCAGTTTCACCTTGTTTTAATGCTGGCCTTGAGATCAATAATTCAGACCTCCCTGCAGTGAAGGCAGCTTGACAGACTGATTAAGCATGAGAGGGAGAGAGATGGAGTGTGGGAGGGGCAGAAAGAGGAAGTGCAGGGTGCTGTAGAAACAGGGGATATAGAGAGAGAAGGAGAGAACAGTGGGAGTGTTAGAGTGAAACTGGAGGGATATACACTGAGTGTACCAAACATTAGGAACATCTTAATAATATTGAGTTGCACCCCCTTGTGCCCTTAGAACAGCCTTAATTCATCGGGCATGGACTCTACAAGGTGTCAAAAGTGTTCCACAGGGATGCTGGCCCATGTTGACTCCAATGCTTTCCTCAGTTGTGTCAAGTTGGCTGGATGTCCTTTGGGTAGTGGACCATTCTTGATACACACAAGGAACTATTGAGTGTGGAAAACCACAGAACCTGGCACCTACTACCATACCCCGTTCAAAGGCACTTAATTATTTTGTCTTGCCCATTCACCCTCTGAATGGCACACATACACAATCCATATCTCAATTGTCTCAAGGCTTAAAATCCTTATTTAACCCGTCTCCCCCCTTCATATACAATAATTTGAAGTGGATTTAAAAAGTGAGGGATCGTAGCTTTCACCTGGATTCAGCTGGTCAGCCTATGTCATGGAAAGAGCAGTGTTTTATCCACTCAGTGTAAAACAAGGTACGAAAGGGAGGTGAAGGGAGAGGGAGAGAGAGAGAGAGAGAGAGAGAGAGAGAGAGAGAGGACAAGAAAATGGGCAGAGGGAACTGGGAGTGAAAAAGTAAATGTTAAGAATGGAGAGAGGAGGTAATGAGGAAGAGAGGGAGAGAAGGAGAGTGACTAAGGGGAGAGAAGGAGAGTGACTAAGGGAAGAGAAGGAGAGTGACTAAGGGGAAGGCCGAGGGAATTCCGCAGAGAAAAGATGAAAGATGGTGAGAGCGACAGAGAGAGCAAAAGAAAGAGCTATAGAGAACAGGTTGATGAGGGATGGTGAGAGCGATGGAGGGAGTGAGGGAGAGAGGTGGGGGAGAGGAGCGTTTGTGGGGATGATTTACAGTAGCAGGGTAAAAGCTTATCTTGGTCTATAATGGCCACATATGACACTGACCTTTCCAGAGGTCCCAGTGGGGAGTTGTGTTATTATCAACAGCAAGAGTTGTGGAAAACACCTGTGTTTACCAATTAAATTCTTACAGTGACACACACACACACACACACACACACACACACACACGCATGCACCTACATACTAATACACACACATTGTGACCAACCAGCCGTTATATATGTGAATGTTATCTTTCATCTTTCATCGCCTCACAGTCCTTTCTGTACAACACACTCACAAATGAACTAAGAGTCATTATAGACTGTAGAATCTAGACCTTCTCAAAGAACCCTGGCAGGACTGATACATCACTGACAATCACAGATGTTCTGTGAGTGTCTCAAATGAAACTCAACTGGACTGAATTACAATGGCAGAGAGATTATGAGATAGAGAGAATAAAAGGCAGAGAGAATAGAAGGCAGAGAGAATAGAAGGTAGAGAGAATATAAGGGAGAGAGAATAGAAGGTAGAGAGAATAGAACACAAAGAGAATAGAAGGTAGAGAGAATAGAAGGTAGAGAGAATAGAAGGTAGAGAGAATAGAAGGCAGAGAGAATAGAAGGCAGAGAGGATAGAAGGCAGAGAGAATAGAAGGTAGAGAGAATAGAAGGCAGAGAAAATAGAAGGGAGAGAGAATAGAAGGCAGAGAGAATAGAAGGTAGAGAGAATAGAAGGTAGAGAGAATAGAAGGTAGAGAGAATAGAAGGTAGAGAGAATAGAAGGCAGAGAGAATAGAAGGCAGAGAGAATTTAAGGCAGACTGAGTAGAAGGCAGAGAGAATAGAAGGGAGAGAGAATAGAAGGTAGAGAGAATTATAGGTAGAGAGAATAGAAGGCAGAGAGAATAGAAGGCAGAGAGAATTGAAGGCAGACTGAGTAGAAGGCAGAGAGAATAGAAGGCAGAGTGTAAGGGATTTCCTCCTCTTCTTCCGAAGAGGAGAGGCGAAAAGGATCAGAGGACCAATATGCGGCGTGGTAAGTGTCCATACTTCTTTTAATTCGAAAATGTACACATGAACAACTGAATACAAAAACAATAACCGTGGAATGAACGAAACCCAAAACAGTACCGTGTGGTGAAAAACACAGACACGGAAACAAACACCCACAAACACACAGTGAAACCCAGGCTACCTAAGTATGATTCTCAATCAGAGACAACTAATGACACCTGCCTCTGATTGAGAACCATACTAGGCCGAAACATAGAAATACCCAAATCATAGATAAACAAACATAGACTGCCCACCCCAACTCACGCCCTGACCATACTAAATAATGACAAAACAAAGGAAATAAAGGTCAGAACGTGACACAGAGAGAATAGAAGGGAGAGAGAATAGAAGGCAGAGAGAATAGAAGGGAGAGAGTATAGAAGGTAGAGAGAATAGAAGGGAGAGAGTATAGAAGGTAGAGAGAATAGAAGGCAGAGAGAATAGAAGGTAGAGAGAATAGAAGGTAGAGAGAATAGAAGGCAGAGATAATAGAAGGCAGAGAGAATAGAAGGCCGAGAGAATAGAAGGTAGAGAGAATAGAAGGCAGAGAGAATAGAAGGTAGAGAGAATAGAAGGGAGAGAGAATAGAAGGCAGACTGAGTAGAAGGCAGACTGAATAGAAGGGAGAGAGAATAGAAGGGAGAGAGAATAGAAGACAGAGAGAATAGAAGGGAGAGAGTATAGAAGGTAGAGAGAATAGAAGGCAGAGAGAATAGAAGGTAGAGAGAATAGAAGGTAGAGAGAATAGAAGGCAGAGATAATAGAAGGCAGAGAGAATAGAAGGCCGAGAGAATAGAAGGTAGAGAGAATAGAAGGTAGAGAGAATAGACGGCAGAGAGAATAGACGGCAGAGAGAATAGAAGGTAGAGAGAATAGAAGGCAGAGAGAATAGAAGGCTGAGAGAATAGAAGGTAGAGAGAATAGAAGGCAGAGAGAATAGAAGGGAGAGAGAATAGAAGGGAGAGAGAATAGACTGCAGAGAGAATAGAAGGCAGAGAGAATAGAAGGGAGAGAGAATAGAAGGCAGAGAGAATAGAAGGGAGAGAGAATAGAAGGTAGAGAGAATATAAGGCATATAGAGTAGAAGGTAGAGAGAATAGAAGGCAGAGAGAATTGAAGGTAGAGAGAATAGAAGGCAGAGAGAATAGAAGACAGAGAGAATAGAAGGCAGAGAGAATAGAAGGAAGAGAGAATAGAAGGCAGAGAGAATAGAAGACAGAGAGAATAGAAGGCAGAGAGAATAGAAGGGAGAGAGAATAGAGGGTAGAGAGAATAGAAGACAGAGAGAATAGAAGGCAGAGAGAATAGAAGGTAGAGAGAATAGAAGGGAGAGAGAATAGACTGCAGAGAGAATATAAGGGAGTGAGAATAGAAGGCAGAGAGAATAGAAGGCAGAGAGAATAGAAGGGAGAGAGAATAGAAGGGAGAGAGAATAGAAGGCAGAGAGAATAGAAGGCAGAGAGAATAGAAGGTAGAGAGAATAGAAGGCAGAGAGAATAGAAGGCAGAGAGAATAGAAGGCAGAGAGAATTGAAGGCAGAGAGAATAGAAGGTAGAGAGAATAGAAGGTAGAGAGAATAGAAGGCAGAGAGAATAGAGGGTAGAGAGAATAGAAGGCAGAGAGAATAGAATGTAGAGAGAATATAAGGTAGAGAGAATAGAAGGCAGAGAGAATAGAAGGTAGAGAGAATAGAAGGTAGAGATAATAGAAGGTAGAGAGAATAGAAGGCAGAGAGAATAGAAGGCAGAGAGAATAGAAGGTAGAGAGAATAGAAGGCAGAGAGAATAGAAGGTAGGGAGAATAGAAGGTAGAGAGAATAGAAGACAGAGAGAATAGAAGGTAGAGAGAATAGAAGGCAGAGAGAATAGAAGGTAGAGAGAAGGCAGAGAAAATAAAAGTATGAAACACTAAACCGGGTGTACCATTCAGAACTAACAAACAGTTCATCATCATGGCCAGATTTGAAATGAGATAAACTGCTATCAAACAAACACAAATACAATCAGACCACAGGAGGTTGGTGGGACCTTAATTGGGGAGGACGGGCTTGTGGTAATGGCTGGAGCGGAATGAGTGGAATGGTATGAAACAGATGGTTTTCAGGTGTCTGATGCCATCCGTTCCAGACATTATTATAATTCGTCCTCCCCTCAGAAGCCTCCACTGAATCAGATACGCTGTGTGTAACAGTGCAACTATTGGACTGTGACAGTGTTTAAATAACTGAACACTCCATCCTCTCTGAATCCATACACCCCCCTAGGGTATGTTTCTGACAATATACAATCTAATCAATAATTCATAATGAATTGTGTGAAGGGATAGATGGAAAGAAGCAGCATTCCCAGCAGCATTCCCCAAGTGAGGATGGCTTTCACTTCAGCAGTAATAAATTCATGAACTTCTTTGAGGAAAAGATAATAATTATTAGAAAGCAAATTACGGACTCCTCTTTAAATCTGCGTATTCCTTCAAAGCTCAGTTGTCCTGAGTCTGCACAACTCTGCCAGGACCTAGGATCAAGAGAGACACTCAAGTGTTTTAGTACTATATCTCTTGACAAAATGACGAAAATAATCATGGCCTCTAAACCTTCAAGCTGCATACTGGACCCTATTCCAACTAAACTACTGAAAGAGCTGCTTCCTGTGCTTGGCCCTCCTATGTTGAACATAATAAAAGGCTCTCTATCCACCGGATGTGTACCAAACTCACTAAAAGTGGCAGTAATAAAGCCTCTCTTGAAAAAGCCAAACCTTGACCCAGAAAATATAAAAAACTATCGGCCTATATCGAATCTTCCATTCCTCTCAAAAATTTTAGAAAAGGCTGTTGAGCAGCAACTCACTGCCTTCCTGAAGACAAACAATCTATACAAAATGCTTCAGTCTGGTTTTAGACCCCATCATAGCACTGAGACTGCACTTGTGAAGGTGGTAAATGACCTTTTAATGGCATCAGACCGAGCCTCTGCATCTGTCCTCGTGCTCCTAGACCTTAGTGCTGCTTTTGATACCATCGTTCAACACATTCTTTTGGAGAGATTGGAAACCCAAATTGGTCTACACGGACAAGTTCTGGCCTGGCTTAGATCTTATCTGTCGGAAAGATATCAGTTTGTCTCTGTGAATGGTTTGTCCTCAGACAAATCAACTGTTTATTTCGGTGTTCGTCAAGGTTCTGTTTTAGGACCACTATTGTTTTCACTATATATTTTACCTCTTGGGGATGTCATTCGAAAACATAATGTTAACATTCACTGCTATGTGGATGACACACAGCTGTTCATTTCAATGAAACATGGTGAAGCCCCAAAATTGCCCTCGCTAGAAGCCTGTGTTTCAGACATAAGGAAGTGGATGGCTGCAAACGTTCTACTTTTAAACTCGGACAAAACAGAGATGCTTGTTCTAGGTCCCAAGAAACAAAGAGATCTTCTGTTGAATCCGACAATTAATCTTAATGGTTGTAGTCGTCTCAAATAAAACTGTGAAGGACCTCGGCGTTACTCTGGACCCTGATCTCTCTTTTGACGAACATATCAAGACTGTTTCAAGGACAGCTTTTTTCCATCTACGTAGCATTGCAAAAATCTGAATCTTTCTGTCCAAAAATGATGCAGAAAAATGTATCTGTGCTTTTGTTACTTCTAGGTTAGACTACTGCAATGCTCTACTTTCCGGCTTCCTGGATAAAGCACGAAATAAACTTCAGTTAGTGCTAAATACGGCTGCTAGAATCCTGACGAGAACCATTTTTTAAAATCATATTACTCCAGTGCTAGCCTCCCTACACTGGCTTCCTGTCAAGGCAAGGGCCGATTTCAAGGTTTTACTGCTAACCTACAAAGCATTACATGGGCTTGCTCCTACCTATCTCTCTGATTTGGTCCTGTCGTACATACCTACATGTACGCTACGGTCACAAGACGCAGGCCTCCTAATTGTCCCTTGAATTTCTAAGCAAACAGCTGGAGGCAGGGCTTTCTCCTATAGAGCTCCATTTTTATGGAATGGTCTGCCTACCCATGTGAGAGACTCAAACTCGGTCTCAACCTTTAAGTCTTTACTGAAGACTCATCTCTTCAGTGGGTCATATGATTGAGTGTAGTCTGGTCCAGGAGTGTGTAGGTGAAGGGAAAGGCTCTGGAGCAACGAACCGCACTTGCTGTCCCTGCCTGGCCGGTTCCCCTCTTTCCACTGGGATTCTCTGCCTCTAACCCTATTACAGGGGCTGAGTCACTGGCTTACTAGTGCTCTTTCATGCCGTCCCTAGGAGGTGTGCGTCACTTGAGTGGATTGAGTCACTGATGTGATCCTCCTGTCTGGGTTGGCGCCCCCCCTTGGGTTGTGCCGTGGCGGAGATCTTTGTGGGCTTTACTTGTCTCAGGATGGTAAGTTGGTGGTTGAAAATATCCCTCTAGTGGTGTGGGGGCTGTGCTTTGGCAAAGTGGGTGGGGTTATATCCTTCCTGTTTGGTCCTGTCCGGTGGTATCATCAGATGGGGCCACAGTGTCTCCTGACCCCTCCTGTCTCAGCCTCCAGTATTTATGCTGCAGTACTTTATGTGTCGGGGGGCTAGGGTCAGTTTGTTATATCTGGAGTACTTCTCCTGTCTTATCCGGTGTCCTGTGTGAATTTAAGTATGCTCTCTCTAATTCTCTCTTTCTCTCTTTCTGTCTCTCCCTCGGAGGACCTGAGCCCTAGGACCATGCCTCAGGACTACCTGGCATGATGACTCCTTGCTGTCCCCAGTCCACCTGGCCGTGCTGCTGCTCCAGTTTCAACTGTTCTGCCTGCGGCTATGGAATCTTGACCTGTTCACCGGACATGCTACCTTTCCCAGACCTATTATTTGACCATGCTGGTCATTTATGAACATTTGAACATCTTGGCCATGTCCTGTTATAATCTCCAACCGGCACAGCCAGAAGAGGACTGGCCACCCTTCATAGCCTGGTTCCTCTCTAGGTTTCTTCCTAGGTTTTGGCCTTTCTAGGGAGTTTTTCCTAGCCAACGTGCTTCAACACCTACATTGCTTGCTGTTTGGGGTTTTAGGCTGGGTTTCTGTACAGCACTTTGAGATATCAGCTGATGTACGAAGGGCTATATACATACATTTGATTTGATTTTATTTGAGAGAAGTTCCCTCAAGGGAAAAATCTAGTTATTCTACTTGATTCTGTAAAATTATATTATATTTTAATATATTCTATTAATTTATCTTCTATCCTATTCTATTGCGTATATGGATGTGATTGAAAGGATTACAGTAGCTAGAATGTGTAATGGCGTAGCTGACTTAACTATGTTTTAGAATGTTGAAGAAATAACATTGGAGAGGATGGGAGGTTCTTGGGAGAACAAAAACCGGTGCAGTTTTAAAAGTATAGAAATGGTATCAGAAAGCTTTATGTTAGTATTTTTGTACCCTAACCTTGCTGATGGAAGCACACTAATAAAGTGGAAGGAGAAACAAATGTAAAATGTTGTTTTGATAGATGACATTCTTGATACACACTCTTTATGACATCACAAAGTGCCTGTGACATAGGGGTTCCAGAATCAAACTTGTTGACATCTCATGTGCTGGAACACTCATTTGTCTTGCATGCAAGGTATCTATCAAACTGTTTTACTGAGAAGATATTAGACTGTCAAATTTGTTAACCCTTGTATGGTCAACATGGACATGAGGGTGCCTTTGGTCTCCTTATATGTAGGTCATTTACATATTCTTACGAATGAACATACTTTATTCCATAAATTCAGTCCAAAAGGGACAATCCACTCAATTAAGGTCTACGAAGACAGGAAGACCCAACGATCCTTGGGATATACTGTAGATATATCAACTTTTACCAAAAGGATGTTGAGTCTGCCTTGGACAGTATGAAATGGAATGTGACTCATGTGGAATCAACAAGATCCTTCTCTGAAAAGAGCATCGTTGTGAATATTATCGTCAAGAATCTGGATAAGCCAAGCATTAGGGGACACATTTTATATTCTGTCCTCTAAGGTTGTTTGTGATACTAAGGGCATATCCCGAGGGTACGGTTATGTAGATTGCACAACCCAGGACGCTGTTGAACGAGCCAAGAGATTGAATGGTAAGATGTTGGCTGATGAAATAGTGAGCATTGAACCATTTAAATCATGTAAACAGCGAGAGGCTGAATTTGGATCCAGGGCCAAGGAGTTCACCTATGTGTACATCAAGAACTTTGGCATCAACATGGACGATGACAAACTGTGAGAAATGGTTGACATGATGAGTGTTTGTCTGATGTGTCTTGTGTAGCCTACTGTTGTATATTCTCTTCTTGTTTCGTGTCTGTTTAGTTGACCTTTTTATTGAGTTGAGGACGATTCTGTCCTTTTCAGCTCCAGGGACTGTCATGGTTGATCACAGCATGAAATCTAGAGGATTCGGCTTCCTCAGTTTCAAAAGGAAGGAGGATGCACAGAAGGTGAGAGAGGTCATCCATTATTGTCAGTGTCTAGATGTGTTACGGAGCTCAGTGTCTGGGAGACCAGTGTGTCATTGGAGTGCATCTGATTTTGTCAGGCTGTGGATCAGACAAATGAGAAGCAGGTGAACAGGAGGTGGATCTATGTGGGCCACAGCCAGAAGAAATGCGCAACAAGCTCTCACAATCTCATGTCAGAATTAGACGTTTATCCATGTTTCTCAAACGTCAGATTTAGAAGTTGTTCCAAACTTAAAATTTAGAAGTGTTTAAAGGTTAAGTTTAGGCATTGACTCTGAATTTTTAAGGATAGGCATTAACTGTGAATGGTTAAGGTAAGTGTTAAGGTTTGAGATAGGCTTAAAACAAAAATCCAAAAAGTGGCCAGTTTCTACATCATCTCCCGACATCCTCAGATATGGATGGACATCTAATCCTTGTATCACCGGTGACCTGGCTGGAAATGCAAGTGCCAGACGTTGCTAATGAATAATATGGATGATAGCTGGGACGGTCATCATCTCCAGAAAGAGCTTTGCCACTTCGGAACAATCACAAGCACCAAGGTGATGATGGAGCACGGTCGAAGCAAAGGCTTTGGATTTGTTACGCCACCAAGGCTTTGTCGGAGATGAATAGTCGCAGAGTGACCAACAAGCCGCTATCTGTGGCTCCAGGCCCAGCACAAGACCCTACAGCAGGCGTATCTGAAGAACCGCTGACTGCAGAGGATGGCTAGCGTCATGGCCGTCCCAAACCCAACCATCATCAACCCCAACCAGCCTGCACCCGCCATTATGCATGCATGCAACATGAGTGCCTCATCCTCCTATCAGATGAGGGAGTATATCTGATGATGCAGCATACAGTGCCTTGCGAAAGTATTCGGCCCCCTTGAACTTTGCGACCTTTTGCCACATTTCAGGCTTCAAACATAAAGATATAAAACTGTATTTTTTTGTGAAGAATCAACAACAAGTGGGACACAATCATGAAGTGGAACGACATTTATTGGATATTTCAAACTTTTTTAACAAATCGAAAACTGAAAAAATGGGCGAGCATGCCTCAGAAAACCTCTCAGCAGGAAATGAATGCCCTGCTTCAGGTCCACATGCAAAAGCCTGCTGTCCATGTCCAGGAGCCTCTGACTGCTTCCATGCTGTCAACCTTATCCCCTGAGAACCCAAAATAAAGTATGTGTGAGTCTGGCATCCATCTCTCTTTTCAATTCACTTCCTCATTCAAGAACTTGTGACCATCCATTCCATGGTCCTTTCTGATGGTTTATTTTATTCTCCCTCCCTCCAAGACAGACACTTGACCTCCTGATCCAACCCCCCAATCTGGCTCCAGAAATCACATGCATGCTCGTGGAGCTGGAAAACTCTGAGCTGCTCCACATGCTGGAGTCCCCACAGACCCTGCACGCCAACCTAGACTGAGGCACAGACACGGTCTCAATGGGGATAGTCAGCTCAGCCTCGATCTATGTTGAGCAAAACAAAACATTGTGGTGTTTGCTTTAGCAATCTTACTGGAATAAACACCTCCTCAATTCCTGTCATTATTGAAAGAGATTGTGATATCTCACATCTCAAAATAGGGTTACTTAATGTTAGATCCCTCACGTCCAAGGCAGTCATAGTCAATGAACTAATCACTGATCAAAATCATGATGTGATTAGCTTGACAGAAACATGGCTCAAGCCTGATGAATTAACTGTTAAATGAGGATTCTCCTGGTTACACTAGTGACCATATCCCCTGGGCATCCCGCAAAGCCAGTGGTGAGGCTAACATTTATGACAGCAAATTTCAATTTACAAAAAAATTAAATACATTTTTATTTTGAGCTTCTAGTCATGAAATCTATGCAGTCTATTCAATCACTTTGAAGAGCTACCATTCCTCACGGAGTTCCCATAATTTCTATTCGACCTTGTAGTCATGGCAGATAACATTAACATTTTTGGTGACATTAAATATTCACATGGAAAAGTCCACAGACCCACTACAAAAGGCTTTCGGAGCCATAATCGACTCGGTTGGTTTTGTCCAACATTTCTCCGGATCTACTCATTGCCACAGTCATACCCTGGATCTAGTTTTGTACCGTGGAATAATTATTGTGGATTAAATGTTCTTCATCATAATCCCTGACAATCGGACCACGATTTTATTACATTTTCAATAACAACAAATAATCAGCTCAGACCCCAAACAAGGATCATCAAAACCGTGCTATAAATTATAAAATTCTCGGACAACCCAAAGATTCCTAGATGCCCTTCCAGACTCCCTCCACCTACCCAAGGACATTGGAGTACAAAAATCGGTTCACCACCAATCTGAGGATTTTAATTGAAAATTCCGTAATACCTTAGATGCAGTCGCACCCCTAAAAATCTGGACCCTGATCTCTCTTTTGGTGAACATATCAAGAATATCTTCGTAACATTTCAAAAATTATAAACTTTTTGTACCAAAATTATACAGAAAAGCTAATCCATGCTTTTGTCACTTCTAGATTAAACTACTACAATGCTCTACTTTCCGGCTACCCAGATAAAGCACTCGATAAACTTCAGTTAGTGCTAAACAAGGCTGCTAGAATCCTAGAACAATTTATAATTTTACTCCAGTGCTAGCCTCTCTACATTGGCTTCCTCTTCAGAACTAATTTCAAGGTTTTACTGTTAACCTACAAAGCATTACATGGGCTTGCTCCTACCTATCTCTCCGATTTGGTCCTGCCGTACATACCTACATGTACGGTCACAAGACGCAGTTCTCCTTATTGTCCCTAGGATCTCTAAGCAAACAGCTGGAGGCAGGGCTTTCTCCTATAGAGCTCTGGAATGGTCTGCTTATCCATGTGAGAGACGTAGACTCAGTCTCAACCTTTAAGTCTTTACTGAAGACTCATCTCTTCAGTAGGTGCTATGATTGAATGTAGTCTGGCCCAGGGGTGCGAAGGTGAACGGAAAGGCACCGGAGCGACGAACCGCCCTTGCTGTCTCTGCCTGGCAGGCTCCCCTCTTTCCACTGGGAGTCTCTGCCTCTGACCCTATTACGGGGGCTGAGTCACTAGCTTACTAGTGCTCTTCCATGCCATCCCTAGGAGTGGTGCGTCACTTGAGTGGGTTGAGTCATTGACGTGATCTTCCTGTCTGTTGATATCCCTCTAGTGGTGTGGGGGCTGTGCTTTGGCAAAGTGGGTGGGGTTATATCCTGCTTGGCCCTGTCCGGAAGTACCGTCAGATGGGGCCACAGCGTCCCCTGACTCACCCCTGTCTCAGTCTCCAGTATATGTCCTGCAATAGTCTATGTGCCGGGGGGCTAGGATCAGTCTGTTATATCTGGTGTAATTCTCCTGTCTTATCTGGTGTCCTGTGTGAATTTAAGTATTATCCCTCTAATTCAATTCAATCCCAGAGCTTTATTGACATGGGAAACATGTGTTAACATTGCCAAAGCAAGTGAAGTTGATAATAAAGAAAAGAGAAATAAACAATACAAATGTACAGTAAACATTACACTCACAGAAGTTACAAAAGAATAAAGACATTTCAAATGTCATATTATGTCTATATACAGTGTTGTAATACTGTGCAAATAGTTAAAGTACAAAAGGGAAAATAAATAAACATAAATGTGGGTTGTATTTACAATGGTGTTTGTTCTTCACTGGTTGCCCTTTTCTTGTGGCAACAGGTCACAAATCTTGCTGCTGTGATGTCACACTGTGGTATTTCACCAAGTAGATATGGGAGTTTTTCAAAATTGGGTTTGATTTCAAATTTCTTGTGGATCTGTGTAATCTGAGGGAAGTATGTGTCTATATTATGGTCATACATTTGGCAGGAGGTTAGGAAGTGCTGCTCAGTTTACACCTCATTTTGTGGGCAGTGTGCAACATAGCCTGTTTTCTCTCGAGAGCCAGGTCTGCCTACGGCAGCCTTTCTCAACAGCAAGGCTATGCTCACTGAGTCTCTAAATAGTCAAAGCTTTCCTTAAGTTTGGGTCAATCACAGTGGTCAGGTATTCTGCCACTGCGTACTCTCTGTTTAGGGCCAAATAGCATTCTAGTTTGCTCAGTTTTTTTGTTAATTCTTTCCAATTTGTCAAGTAATTATCTTTTTGTTTTCTCATGATTTGGTTGGGTCTAATTGTGTTGCTGTCCTGGGGCTCTGTGGGGTATGTTTGTGTTTGTGAACAGAGCCCCAGGACCAGCTTGCTTCTCCAGGTTCATCTCTCTGTAGGTGATGGCTTTGTTATAGAAGGTTTGGGAATCGCTTCCTTTTAGGTTGTTGTATAATTTAACGGCTCTTTTCTGTATTTTGATAATTAGCGGGTATCGGCCAAATTCTGCTCAGCATGCATTATTTGGTGTTATACATTATACACGGGTGAAATTTGTTGCAGAATTCTGCATGCAGTCTCAATTTTGGCGACTGGACCTTTTTTGGAACACCATTATTTTTGTATTACTGCGATTTACTCCAGGGGCCCAGGTCTGGCAGAATCTGTGCAGAAGATCTAGGTGCTGCTGAAGGCCCTCCATGGTTGGTGACAGAAGCACCAGATCATCAGCAAATGGTAGACATTTGACTTCAGATTCTAGCAGGGTGAGGCCGGGTGCTCCCTCCGCTCCCGGAGGAACTGAGCCCTAGGATCATGCCTCAGGACTACCTGGCCTCATGACTCCTGGCTGTCCCCAGTCCACTTGGTCATGCTGCTGCTCCAGTTTCAACTGTTCTGCCTGTGGCTAGGGAACCTTGACCTGTTCACCTGACGTGTTACTTTTTCCTAGACCTGCTGTTTTCGTCTCTCTCTCTCTCTCTCTCTCTCTCTACCGCACCCTCTGTCTTGACCTCTGAATGCTCGGCTATAAAAAGCCAACTGACATTTACTCCTGAGGTAATGGCCTGTTGCCCCCTCTACAACCCCTGTGATTATTATTTGGCCCTGCTGGTCAACTATGAACATTTGAAGAACAATCTGGACTTAAACGGCAATGTACTCTTATAATCTTCACCTGGCACAGCCAGAAGAGGACTGGCCACCCCTCAGAGCCTGGTTCATATTTAGGATTCTTCCTAGGTTCCTGCCTTTCTAGTGAGTTTTTCCTAGCCACCGTGCTTCCACATCTGCATTGCTTGCTGTTTGGAGTGTTAGGCTGGGTTTCTGTTTCGCACTTTGTGACATCTGCTGATGTAAAAATGCTTTTAGAAATACATTTGATTGATTGAAGGTGGAGGATGCATCCGCTGTCTACGAAACGTGGCCCAAGCCAAAACACCTGCCCCAGTGGCTTGAACATTCTATATGGCATTTCATTTTGCAAACATGACAAGCATTGGACAATAAACAATGTATTTGAAGTGAATACATGATTGACTTTGTCTTGTCTAGAGGAGGTTAAATTGAAGTTTAGCTTAAAACGTTGAAGAGTAGTAGGAGCCAGAATAAGAATGTGTGTGTGTTTGCTTTCCTGTGTGCATGGTGCCATAGCCCTTCTCTGACAGCCCTGTGGTCCTGTATCCACTCCTCCAGTTCCTGGGACAGATGTAACTACCTCCAGCCTCCAGCACTATTCTCTATTACAGCAGATCTAATTAGCCATCCGTATCAAAGGAGATGTCAGAGTGACGTTGCCGGCTGTTCTGTCAGACCAGCTTCCAGAACCGGGGCCTGAACTGTTGTCCTGTCGCCGTGGTACATAGCTAGCTATAGCTCTATAGTGGGCAAACATCCAGCTTCATAGTGGCATGGGTTGTGTCCCAAATGGGCCCTGGTAGTGCACTAAACAGGGAATAGGGTGCCATTTGGGCCACCATGCACAATGCTGTATCTGGGAGCGCTAAAGGAGTGGTTTAGTCTACAGTTTCATTGTGTGTCCCAGCCAGGCCTAATCTCTGTTAACCCAGAAGTCAACTCTTGAGTCATTTGTTCAGCTGCATGATCCCCCCCCCCCCCTCCCCCTCAGGGGACTAAAACCCTCAAAACAGTGACGAAAACCCTCAAACTGTGCCGAAAACCCTCAAACTGTGACGAAAACCCTCAAACTGTGACGAAAACCCTCAAACTGTGACGAAAACCCTCAAAACAGTGACGAAAACCCTCAAAACAGTGACGAAAACCCTCAAACTGTGCCGAAAACCCTCAAACTGTGACGAAAACCCTCAAACTGTGACGAAAACCCTCAAACTGTGACGAAAACCCTCAAACTGTGACGAAAACCCTCAAACTGTGACGAAAACCCTCAAAACAGTGACGAAAACCCTCAAACTGTGACGAAAACCCTCAAACTGTGACGAAAACCCTCAAACTGTGACGAAAACCCTCAAAACAGTGACGAAAACCCTCAAACTGTGACGAAAACCCTCAAACTGTGACGAAAACCCTCAAACTGTGACGAAAACCCTCAAACTGTGACGAAAACCCTCAAAACAGTGACGAAAACCCTCAAAACAGTGACGAAAACCCTCAAACTGTGCCGAAAACCCTCAAACTGTGACGAAAACCCTCAAACTGTGACGAAAACCCTCAAACTGTGACGAAAACCCTCAAAACAGTGACGAAAACCCTCAAACTGTGACGAAAACCCTCAAACTGTGACGAAAACCCTCAAAACAGTGACGAAAACCCTCAAACTGTGACGAAAACCCTCAAACTGTGACGAAAACCCTCAAACTGTGACGAAAACCCTCAAACTGTGACGAAAACCCTCAAAACAGTGACGAAAACCCTCAAACTGTGACGAAAACCCTCAAACTGTGACGAAAACCCTCAAACTGTGACGAAAACCCTCAAAACAGTGACGAAAACCCTCAAACTGTGACGAAAACCCTCAAACTGTGACGAAAACCCTCAAACTGTGACGAAAACCCTCAAACTGTGACGAAAACCCTCAAAACAGTGACGAAAACCCTCAAACTGTGCCGAAAACCCTCAAACTGTGCCGAAAACCCTCAAACTGTGACGAAAACCCTCAAACTGTGACGAAAACCCTCAAACTGTGACGAAAACCCTCAAAACAGTGACGAAAACCCTCAAAACAGTGACGAAAACCCTCAAAACAGTGACGAAAACCCTCAAACTGTGCCGAAAACCCTCAAACTGTGACGAAAACCCTCAAACTGTGACGAAAACCCTCAAACTGTGACGAAAACCCTCAAACTGTGACGAAAACCCTCAAAACAGTGACGAAAACCCTCAAACTGTGACGAAAACCCTCAAAACAGTGACGAAAACCCTCAAACTGTGACGAAAACCCTCAAACTGTGACGAAAACCCTCAAACTGTGACGAAAACCCTCAAACTGTGACGAAAACCCTCAAAACAGTGACGAAAACCCTCAAACTGTGACGAAAACCCTCAAACTGTGACGAAAACCCTCAAAACAGTGACGAAAACCCTCAAACTGTGACGAAAACCCTCAAACTGTGACGAAAACCCTCAAACTGTGACGAAAACCCTCAAAACAGTGACGAAAACCCTCAAAACAGTGACGAAAACCCTCAAACTGTGCCGAAAACCCTCAAACTGTGACGAAAACCCTCAAACTGTGACGAAAACCCTCAAACTGTGACGAAAAGCCTCAAAACAGTGACGAAAACCCTCAAACTGTGACGAAAACCCTCAAACTGTGACGAAAACCCTCAAACTGTGACGAAAACCCTCAAAACAGTGACGAAAACCCTCAAACTGTGACGAAAACCCTCAAACTGTGACGAAAACCCTCAAACTGTGACGAAAACCCTCAAAACAGTGACGAAAACCCTCAAAACAGTGACGAAAACCCTCAAACTGTGCCGAAAACCCTCAAACTGTGCCGAAAACCCTCAAACTGTGACGAAAACCCTCAAACTGTGACGAAAACCCTCAAACTGTGACGAAAACCCTCAAAACAGTGACGAAAACCCTCAAACTGTGACGAAAACCCTCAAACTGTGACGAAAACCCTCAAACTGTGACGAAAACCCTCAAAACAGTGACGAAAACCCTCAAACTGTGACGAAAACCCTCAAACTGTGACGAAAACCCTCAAACTGTGACGAAAACCCTCAAACTGTGACGAAAACCCTCAAAACAGTGACGAAAACCCTCAAACTGTGACGAAAACCCTCAAACTGTGACGAAAACCCTCAAACTGTGACGAAAACCCTCAAAACAGTGACGAAAACCCTCAAACTGTGACGAAAACCCTCAAACTGTGACGAAAACCCTCAAACTGTGACGAAAACCCTCAAACTGTGACGAAAACCCTCAAAACAGTGACGAAAACCCTCAAAACAGTGACGAAAACCCTCAAAACAGTGACGAAAACCCTCAAACTGTGCCGAAAACCCTCAAACTGTGACGAAAACCCTCAAACTGTGACGAAAACCCTCAAACTGTGACGAAAACCCTCAAAACAGTGACGAAAACCCTCAAACTGTGACGAAAACCCTCAAACTGTGACGAAAACCCTCAAACTGTGACGAAAACCCTCAAAACAGTGACGAAAACCCTCAAACTGTGACGAAAACCCTCAAACTGTGACGAAAACCCTCAAACTGTGACGAAAACCCTCAAAACAGTGACGAAAACCCTCAAACTGTGACGAAAACCCTCAAACTGTGACGAAAACCCTCAAACTGTGACGAAAACCCTCAAAACAGTGACGAAAACCCTCAAACTGTGACGAAAACCCTCAAACTGTGACGAAAACCCTCAAACTGTGACGAAAACCCTCAAACTGTGACGAAAACCCTCAAACTGTGACGAAAACCCTCAAAACAGTGACGAAAACCCTCAAAACAGTGACGAAAACCCTCAAAACAGTGACGAAAACCCTCAAACTGTGCCGAAAACCCTCAAACTGTGACGAAAACCCTCAAACTGTGACGAAAACCCTCAAACTGTGACGAAAACCCTCAAACTGTGACGAAAACCCTCAAAACAGTGACGAAAACCCTCAAACTGTGACGAAAACCCTCAAACTGTGACGAAAACCCTCAAACTGTGACGAAAACCCTCAAAACAGTGACGAAAACCCTCAAACTGTGACGAAAACCCTCAAACTGTGACGAAAACCCTCAAAACTGAACTAATTGAACAGATAGAACAGTAAATGCTATATTCTACAGGCAGATGATAGATTAAGTTATTCTGGTCATATTTTGTGGTTGTTCTGCAGACTGGATAACACACTTGTATGACATACACACACGTGAAAAGATAGAAGCACACACACACGAATGAATGCGAGTGCACAGACACAAGCATACACGAACGGACACACACACACACACACACACACACACACACACACACACACACACATGAGACACAGAGAAAAGGGGTGAGGGGGAGAGAGAATTACATCACACACATCCATGATTTATGTTCTTCACAGACACATAATGTAAGGAATGGAGGCACTGAGCTGTAAAGCTCCCTGAAGGCTATGATCATCACTTGGTAATGGGATGGTTCAGAGGTTGGTAACACAGCCTGACCCAGCCGCTAACCCAGGACCCAACTTAAGCAAAGTCTGGAGAAAAAATATTTTGATTTATTGTGGCGTTAAGTTGCCTTTTGCTTTAACCAGTCAGCTCTTTTTATGAAAATATGAATTCAAAAATATATTCATGCTGGGCAAGAAGAATTACGTTTTGATTTAATTGAGTATCCCATTTTTAGCTTAGAACCCCTACTGTTTCTGCAAAAGTCATAGTGCTGCATCAAATTATTCCAGACTGTTTGGCAAGATACACACATGCAGAAACAAATACACAGGCTATAGAACCGCAGTTACCAAGATTGATTGAAGAAACACTCTGTGGTGTTGACAGAACTAAGGGTCTGGGGGTTGAAGCAATAAGGCCGAAGCACTGAACTGCTTCTCACCTCAATATCCATATTGCTATGATATCAGCAATACAGTACAGTCCCAGCACATGGCATGATAAACATGAATTATAGAGACATATGATGGATCGGTTGCTACAGCTGTTACCATAGTGACCTGATGTGGCAACCGGACTGGAGAGTGTCTCTGTCTATCTGTTGGTCTCTCTCCCTCTCTCTCTTTACCTCTCTCGCTCTGTCTCACTCTCTCTCTTTTGGTTCCTCTCTCCCTCTACATCATTCTCCGCCTGCCTATCTGTCTCTGTCCTGAACATTACTCTCTTTCTCTCTGTAAATTTCTGCAGTTGTATATCACTCCACACCATCTCCCTTTCCTTCTCTCAATCATTTTCTCTCTCCCTTTTTATTTTGTGCCTGTCTGTCACTCCTTGCACTCCTTCTCCTGCATGTGCACCCCCTACCTTCTCTTACGCTCCTTCCCTTCTGTCCTGCTCCCCTCCATCCCGGTCTCTCCCCTTGCTCTCCTTTATCCCACTCTCTCTCTCTCCCGTTTTCTCTCATTCCCTCCCCCCTCTCTCTCTCTCTCTTTCTCTCTCTCTCTCCCTCCATCTATCTCTATGACAGATAGCTCAGTGTCTCTACACACCAGTAGAACTGAGAGAGAGAAAGAAGGAAAAAAAGAGAGAAAGAGAGGGGTTTGACTTACATGAGCCTGTTAAAGTAAAATAGATACCCCCCCCCCCACCCCCCAGAGATCAACCCACATCAAAAGCCATCACCATTTAAAACACAGTCACACTGCTTTATTTGAACATGTTTTACCTCTTTTACAATAATGGTGAAATAAACATGATGTTATACTAGCCACTTGCCCAGCCTTGTGTACCTTCCTTGTCCAAACACCAAGTCAACCACTGGGCAGGATCATAGAACCATAGCATCTTACAGCAGCCCCTTACATTCAGCCTTCATACCAAAGGAGAGGGTCTCCAGAGTGGGGCAACAGAAGAATTAAAGGCCCCTGGAGACTGGAGCTAGCATTGCCTGCATGTGAATGATGTAACGTGGCCTCCAGGCAAGACTTCATCATGCATGTTACACAACTCCGAACTATTTGTCCCTCCTGGGATCTGGTCTCTGGGCTTGGTGGGGGGTCCAGTGGATATGTGAAATCATTAGCCTATGATGTCCTGTCTATGGACATCTTCAATGGTTCTGTGCTGGTTTCTGTGGAGTGAAGATCAAAGATAAAGATACACAGTGAACAGTGTTGTAGTCAGAGGTTTACATACACTGAGCCAAATACATTCAAACTCAGTTTTTCACAATTCCTGACATTTAATCCAAGTAAAAAATACCCAGTTAGGATCACCACTTTATTTTAAGAATGTGAAATGTCAGAATAATAGTAGAGAGAATTATTTATTTCAGCTTTTATTTCTTTCATCACATTCCCAGTGGGTCAGAATTTTACATACACTCAATTAGTATTTGGTAGCATTGCCTTTAAATTGTTTAACTTGGTTCAAATATTTTGGGTAGCCTTCCACAAGCTTCCCACAACAAGTTGGGTGATTTCTGACCCATTCCTCCTGACAGAGCTGGTGGAACTGAGTCAGGTTTGTAGGTCTCCTTGCTCACACACACTTTTTCAGTTCTGCCCACAAATGTTCTATAGGATTGAGGTCAGGGCGTTGTGATCGCCACTCCAATACCTATACTTTGTTGACCTTAAGCCATTTTGCCACAACATGATGCTGCCACCCCTGTGCTTCACAGTTGGGATGGTATTCTTCGGCTTGCAAGCCTCCCCCTTTTTCCTCCAAACATAATGATGGTCATTATGGCCAAACAGTTCTATTTGGTTTCATCAGACCAGAGGACATTTCTCCAAAAAGTATGATCTAGTGGTTGAAAAACGAGTTCTAATGACTCCAACCTAAGTGTGTGTAAACTTCTGACTTCAACTGTATACACAAACATACACATGCACAAATTTACACACACACACACACACACACACACACACACACACACACACACACACACACACACACACACACACACACACACACACACACACACACACACACACACACACACACACACACAACCCCTACACACAACCTAATAATCTCTCTTTCTCAACTACAGCACACAGACTCACAGATTCGTCACACATTTCCTCATTTATCCAAAGGCGCTCTCTTCTGTCCAATAAAATAACTGCATGACTGCAGCGAATTGAATCTGTGAGAGAACTGAACACTAAGATGTTCTTCTCCCCTCTGTCATTTCATGTGAACATAACCTGCTGATTCATCCTAATGAATGGGATCTATTATGACCATGGTCAATATGACCGTAATCAATATGACCATGGTCAGTGTCAGTGTGCGTGTTCCCACAGCCCTCTCACGTCCACAAGTTGACATGGTACCCTGCACATCGACTCTGTACAGGTAGACATGTTCTTTTTTACTCCTTATTGTTATTTGTTATTCCTCGTGTCTACTTCTCAATTAAAAAAAAAATATATGCAGTATATCTTCAACTCTGCATTGTTGGAACAGGTAAGCTTTTCACTCCACACCTCTTGTTTACGAAGCATGTGACAAATACATTTTGATTTGTTCTATTAGAATGGAAAACATCCCAAAACAAACCCTGTGAACCCTGTCAGCCTGACTCTTCCCTTCCTCTCCTCTCTTCTCTCCCCCTCTCTCTAGCACCGCCGTCTTCCCCTCTCTGACGTCATAGCAACTGCAGTCGAATAGAAGATCGAGCAGAGCAGAACATCATACATCTCTCCATCTGTCTGGGGGCTAGTTATGGACAAAGGGGGATCGGAGAACGGAATGAGGAGGGGGAGGCGGAGGAGAGGTGTGTACTAAACTCAGGCTCTACAGATCACGTCAAAGAGACGCTAGAATAATATTCCCTATAATCTGTCTTTAAACAGACTGGCTGCTACCAGGCTCTGTATAAGTTCCCCTGAGAAGAAGTAAAGTTATTCTATCAGTCACATTTCTATGTCTGACTCACCCCACCACTGCTGCAGAGGACCAAACATGAACCTGCAACAGGACCAGCTAATAGACAGACCAACTTCATAGAAACATGTCAGAGAAAGAGGGAGAGAGAGGGAGAGAGAGGGAGAGAGGGGGGATATATGGGGAAGGGGAAGAAGAGTGAGAGAAAGAAATGTTGGACATAGAGAGGAAGAGAAGGAATGAAAAGAGAGAAGGGGGGAGGAATGGAGAAAGATGGGAAAAGAGAGACGCCAGAGGGAGAGAGAGAGAGAGAGAGAGAAAGAGAGAGAGAGAGAGAGAGAGAGAAGGAGGGGGGTGCAGGTGGAGAGAAACGCTAAGTGATTAGCATTCCAAAGGGATTGGCTGCTGACTCAGGAGACTGTGCAACGCTGCTCTTTCGCAGCCACACACACACACGCAGGCACACACACATTCATATCCTTATCCATGAGCATGCACATATACATTAACAATTACAATGTGTAAACAAACATGGACCTGCACATTTACAATCCAGCTAATCCTTTACAAATCACACACTCTTGATCATACTTTGTTTCATTTACTTACAGGACTCCCTCCCACCCTCACACACAGATAACCACTGCTAGATTCATACACACCTACACACACGTGCATAAACACATGCAAGCACACACACACACACGCACTAACTCACGCAATCTCAATCACTCACGCATGCACAAATGCACTCACACACACACACACACACACACACACACACACACACACACACACACACACACACACACACACACACACACACACACACACACACACACACACACACTCACACCAATAACCAATGCTATATTCAGCTGGAGGTACTGAGATGAAATACGACCTCCCACTGTGCAGATTTTCCAGCCGTATCATTAAAACATATATAAAGGTTGTGCCTGGAACTTCCATGACAGAATAAACTGCTGATAGGATCATTTGGCTTCAAAACCCCTCTTGACTACTTCCATTTCCTTACAGACATGTAAAACACAAAAAAAACTTCATGAAAATACAGATAGAAATGTAATGAATAGAGATTACATGATTCCTTACTCTACATATGCGCTTTGAGAATATTTTCTCTAATGAAAAGTTCTACACAAGTTAAATCAATTATTATTATTATTATTTTGGAGAGGCAAGTCAACTTTCCATAAAGACCAGCAAGGGACCACTAGGGGACATTGTGAATGTCCTGAGGACATCCCCAACCTGGTCTTAGAGCATTTCCTATTATTTAGTATGTAAATCCGAGATACTCTATTGAGTAAGATATGTTACGTTTAGTGTGATATGTATTCATTTGTGGATGTCCATCTCTCATTTTGCATGATATGTTGATGAATTACAATTCGTATTATATGTTGTGAATTTGCAAACTGTACAAAATATTACGGCTTTGCAAAACGTACAATATGTTACGAATTTGCGTGCTCTGTATGATACACAGTGGCGACCCGTCACTCAGCCCCATCTTTTTAGTCTGTTACCACATTGCCAGTGGGTCAGAAGTTTACATACACTCAATTAGTATTTAGTAGCATTTCCTTTCAATTGTTTAACTTGAGTCAAACGTTTCGGGTAGCCTTCCACAAGGAACGTGGTGCCTTCAGGCGTATGGAAAAAGGATGAACCAAACATTTTTTTCTGAGGTCTAGGCTGATTTCTTTTGATTTTCCCATGCTGTCAAGTAACCATCTGTCTTATGTAACCATACCAACATAACATATTATCAGTGGTGTAAAGTACTTAAGTACTATTTAAGTAGTTTTTGTGTATATCTGTACTTTACTTTACTATTTATATTTTTGACAACTTTTACTTTTACTCCACTACATTCCTAAATAAAATAATGTACTTTTTACTCCTTACATTTTCCCTGACAGTCAAAAGTACTCGTTACATTTTGAGTGCTTAGCAGGACAGGAACATTGTCTAATTCACACATTTATCAAGAGAACATCCCTGGTCATCTCTACTGCATCTGATCTGGCAGACTCACTAAACACAAATGCTTCGTTTGTAAATTATGTCTGAGTGTTGAACTGTGCCCCTGGCTATCCGTGAATTAAAACAACTAATTAAAACAGTCTGGTTTGCTTATCATAAGGAATTTTAAATTACTTACACTTTTGATACTTAAGTACATTTAAAACCAAATAATTTTAGACTTTTACTGGTGGTATTTTACTAGGTAACTTTTACTTTTTTATTGAGTCATTTTCTTTTAAGGTATCTTTACTCTTACCGAAGTATGAAAATGTGGGTATTTTTCCACCACTGCATATTATACAATTTTTTATATCTAACGTGTTGCGTCTAGTCTATGAGACCAGGCTGACGTTCCCGGTCCAAGGTCTATTCTACACGATATTTACATCTGAAGGAGGCTTGTTCGCCTCCAGGCTCCCCTTGCTCAGCTCTAATACCTGCCTCCACATTAAGTTCCATTCTGAGGCTGTCCCTTACCGTGATGAACCATAGAGAGTTTCGTCTTTGAGGGCAGGCTGCCAGATCTGGCATTGACATGCAGGGGGTAAATATAGGGAAGGGCGACACCGTGTGGTGATGAAGATAAGTGCTTTATTGAAACATGTTATAAATCCAGCTCTAGCCACAGGTTTATGTTAATTTTATTTATTTTTATGTAACCTTTATTTAACTAGGCAAGTCAGTTAAGAACAACTTCGTAGTTACAATGACGGCCTCCCAGAAGGTAAAAGTCCTCCTGCGGGGACGGAATTGTGATTAAAAATAAAACATAAAATAAAATTATAGGACAAAACACACAAGACAAGAAAGACACCACAACATAAAGAGAAACCTAAGACAACAACATAGCATGGCAGCAACACATGAAAACACAGCATGGTAGCAACACAACATGGCAGCAGCACAACATGGTAGCAGCACAAAACATGGTAGAAACATTATTGGGCACAGACAAGAGCACAATGGGCAAGGTAGAGACAACAACAATACATACAACTGTCAGTAAGAGTGAGTGAGTCTTTGAATGAAGAGATTGAGATAAAACGGTCCAGTTTGAGTGTTTTTTTCCAGCTCGTTCCAGTCACTAGCTGCAGCGAACTGAAAAGAGGAGTGACCCAGGGATGTGTGTGCTTTGGGGACCTTTAACAGAATGTGACTGGCACAACGGCTGTAGTATGTGGAGGATGAGGGCTTCAGTAGGTATCTCCGGTGGAGGGAGTGAGGCCTAAGAGGGTTTTATAAATAAGCATCAACCAGTGGGTCTTGCGACGAGTATACAGAGATGAACGTTTTCCATAGAAGCAGTTTACGCTTCTCCTAAATCTCAAGCAAATCAAATGTAATTTGATTGGTCGAATACACATATTTAGCTGATTCAATTGCGGGTGTAGTGAAATGCTTGTGTTCCTAGCTCCAACAGTGCCGTAATATCTAAAAATACACAACAACACACACAAATCTAAAAAAGCAATAAAATGGAATTAAGAAATATAGAAATATTAGAACGAAAAATGTCATACATATGTATGTATGTATGTACTGTGTATATATATATATATATATATACAGTGCCTTGCGAAAGTATTCGGCCCCCTTGAACTTTGCGACCTTTTGCCACATTTCAGGCTTCAAACATAAAGATATAAAACTGTATTTTTTTGTGAAGAATCAACAACAAGTGGGACACAAGCATGAAGTGGAACGACATTTATTGGATATTTCAAACTTTTTTAACAAATCAAAAACTGAAAAATTGGGCGTGCAAAATTATTCAGCCCCTTTACTTTCAGTGCAGCAAACTCTCTCCAGAAGTTCAGTGAGGATCTCTGAATGATCCAATGTTGACCTAAATGACTAATGATGATAAATACAATCCACCTGTGTGTAATCAAGTCTCCGTATAAATGCACCTGCACTGTGATAGTCTCAGAGGTCCGTCAAAAGCGCAGAGAGCATCATGAAGAACAAGGAACACACCAGGCAGGTCCGAGATACTGTTGTGAAGAAGTTTAAAGCCGGATTTGGATACAAAAATATTTCCCAAGCTTTAAACATCCCAAGGAGCACTGTGCAAGCGATAATATTGAAATGGAAGGAGTATCAGACCACTGCAAATCTACCAAGACCTGGCCGTCCCTCTAAACTTTCAGCTCATACAAGGAGAAGACTGATCAGAGATGCAGCCAAGAGGCCCATGATCACTCTGGATGAACTGCAGAGATCTACAGCTGAGGTGGGAGACTGTCCATAGGACAACAATCAGTCGTATATTGCACAAATCTGGCCTTTATGGAAGAGTGGCAAGAAGAAAGCCATTTCTTAAAGATATCCATAAAAAGTGTTGTTTAAAGTTTGCCACAAGCCACCTGGGAGACACACCAAACATGTGGAAGTTGAAAATTGAACTTTTTGGCAACAATGCAAAACGTTATGTTTGGCGTAAAAGCAACACAGCTCATCACCCTGAACACACCATGCCCACTGTCAAACATGGTGGTGGCAGCATCATGGTTTGGGCCTGCTTTTCTTCAGCAGGGACAGGGAAGATGGTTAAAATTGATGGGAAGATGGATGGAGCCAAATACAGGACCATTCTGGAAGAAAACCTGATGGAGTCTGCAAAAGACCTGAGACTGGGACGGAGATTTGTCTTCCAACAAGACAATGATCCAAAACATAAAGCAAAATCTACAATGGAATGGTTCAAAAATAAACATATCCAGGTGTTAGAATGGCCAAGTCAAAGTCCAGACCTGAATCCAATCGAGAATCTGTGGAAAGAACTGAAAACTGGTGTTCACAAATGCTCTCCATCCAACCTCACTGAGCTCGAGCTGTTTTGCAAGGAGGAATGGGAAAAAAAATTCAGTCTCTCGATGTGCAAAACTGATAGAGACATACCCCAAGCGACTTACAGCTGTAATCGCAGCAAAAGGTGGCGCTACAAAGTATTAACTTAAGGGGGCTGAATAATTTTGCACGCCCAATTTTTCAGTTTTTGATTTGTGAAAAAAGTTTGAAATATCCAATAAATGTCGTTCCACTTCATGATTGTGTCCCACTTGTTGTTGATTCTTCACAAAAAAATACAGTTGTATATCTTTATGTTTGAAGCCTGAAATGTGGCAAAAGGTCGCAAAGTTCAAGGGGGCCGAATACTTTCGCAAGGCACTGTATATATGGACAGTATATGGATAGAATATATAGTATAGCTGAAGAATACATAGGATAGAATAGTATATGTACAGCAATAGTTAAATTAGGATAGGCCTTGAGTAGAATACAGTATATACATATGATGTGGGTAAAATAGTATGTAAACATTATTAAAGTGACTAGTGTCAATTAAAGTGATCGGTGTTCCATGTCTGTGCACAAGGTAAGCACACACACATACACATACTCCCTCTCACTTCCCACTCTTGTGTTCCCATTGTTTATTCTATGTCAAGGGCCAGGCACTCTGTCTGACCACAGCTGAGAATAACACAAACAATAGATGAATAGGAGAGTGCTAGAGGGAGAAATAAGGTGGAGTGGTGGAGCTGGAGAAAAAGAAAGAGGGAGGAGTATATATATCTGAACAACCTTATCAATCAGCCATTATCTATCATCCATCCCATAGTTAGCTAATCACTCACTGGTAATGGGCTGTAATTTGCCATTGCAAGGTCAGTGGATTGACAGGCAAAGAGCAATCCGCTAATGCGTCTGTTTACATTGAGCAGATGTCAGAGAATGTCTGAACAGGAATTTCAATGCCTATTCTTTCGATACTCACTTTATTTCTCTCAAATATCGACATTCTTAATCTTTAAATGTATTCATATATGTTCTTGGACTGAATCACTTTCAAAGTATACATTATATCATTTAAATAAAGACATTGATCCATATTCATTCATGTCAATCCACACTCCACGTCATTAATCGAGTCCAAGGCGGAAGGATATGGAAACAGATTACGTTACGTACTGTAGTTCCGGGATCTGGGACTACTTTTCATATTGGAAAACATTGGAGAAGCGCAGTGATACCAAAGAGAAACGCACCGCAGACAGGTGCATGACGCAAAACAGAAACCCCAGTAGTAGCAGATTTGGCTATTTTTACAACTAAGAAACGCCATCGGAAAACATTGGACAGCCTTTGTAATTGTACAGAATGACAATAAGGTAAGATGCTAGCTATTGTAATGTAGTCACTGAACTTGTTGAGGCCAGAGCCATATTTAACATATGGTTAGCTACCTAGCTAGCTATTAGTTCGCCAGTTAGGTAACATTAGCGTTGTTATCAAGCAAGCTAGAACTGTAACTTACTAGCCAGGCTTCATGCATGTTCATTGAATCTATCTATCATGATTGGCAATGTAGCTAGCTAGCATGTTCTGAACAGCATATTAGTAAGCTGAAGTTTAGCTTGTTAGGTAGCCAATACAATCACGAATCAAATAATATGTTCATGTCAAGTGATGACGAACGATAAAGGTTTCCATCCATCCAAGTCGTGACATGGTTGGACTGTTGGCATCAATATAACGTTAATGTGTTGCTGCTACAATGGAATATGATCATGTTATTTATAACCGACAAATTAAAGTTAACTAACGTTAGTATGGCGAGTTCATTGATGAGGATTTGTGATCGGTGCCATGGCATGGATGATGGTGGTTACTAGGTTTTTCCACACATGCACACTTGTTTGTAGACCCGCGGATATTTGATTTTTTAAATTGTTTTTAGGAACTCAGTTGGTCTTAACTTACTGAGTTAGCATAGTAGAAACACAAGGTACAATTTCGAAATGTGGTTGTGCATCAGTAGTTTTCTCTTATGGCTGTCACAGATGGTCACTCAATTAGCCCATGTCAGCAAAACATTTTTAGATTGGTTAATTTGTCTACCCAGCTGTCTAAACTTGTTGTAATCATGGTCAAATGAGCGACCAGGGGCCCTTATTCAGATATCACTCAGATATCATATTAACTTCAAACATTTCTCTACATCCTATGGCAACGTTTAGAATTGCAGGAAATTATCTGAAAAACTACTAGTGCTTAGTGGTGGGGAGTCGACTCCAAAATAATAGTCAGATAGTCGAGGGGCAGATAGTCAAGGAATCTATCTGCCCCATTCTCTGACATCTGCTCCTCTTGGAATCAACTCCAAATATTCATTATTTTTGCGACGGTGGAAACTATTTGCCATAGTCTACTTCGAGAACACAAACTCTTGCATCTTTCACAGCAAAGAAAGAGCCAACTCCAAGGGAGAGAGTGATGGGTGGGAGCACAGCCAGGCATAGGTAGGTGTGTCGGCCACTAGGCTGACAGCCAGAACCATGTGCATAGGTTATATTTTGGTCATCTGTATCCAGCAATGTCTTGTCTATTAATGCCTCGTAAATTCATCAAATGTATATAAAAGTATAGGGTGAGTATTGTTAAGCAGGACACCTGGCAAAGTGGGAGATGTAAGCTTTGTAATGGATATCCTATACATTTGTACAATAACAATCAATGCCTGTGTGTTATTGCGAAAATATGAGACTGATTAAAAAATTGGTTCAATGGGCATCATTGTGGGCGTGGCATCCCGTGTAATGACATGTCTAGAGGCATAATGGTAAGTCAAATGACATAGGGTTTCTGAGGTAATTGATGTTAAGGTTCTATTGTTTGTTTTTTCACTAAGAAAGGATATTCATTACATATTTTGTAATGGGATGTACATCTAAATGACTGTGCACAGCCTTGATGGGCCCCTTGGTGGACCCTACCTTTTTAGAATAGTGACATTGACAGTATCCCTATCACCTACTGTCGAACTGGGACACTCCTCTATGCCATGGTAATGCAGACAAAATATTTTGTTGATTATGAAATGCATGTTTTCTTAACACAAATCGGTTTTCTAAATGGGACCAAATGTTTAATTTAATTTTCCTTAAGTCTGCTAACTTGCTAGCCTTATCAGGGTAGATTGTGCCATGTCATTCCATGGGGTCCATCAAGGCTGCACACAGCAGATATATCACAGAAATATTCTAGCTCCTACACGTCACCTAGTCCTTTTATAGGCTAAGTTGATGAGCAAAGGGGCAGCATCATGCTCATGTCAGTCCTCTAGAATGCAAATGCAGTCTTCCTAGTAGGACTCAGCAATAATGTGGTGTGTGCGCATCCGTTTCAGCGTATTTTGGAGTCGAGCAAGAGGCGACTCCAACCACATTAGTCGCGCACCACTACTGGTGCTTAAGGATTTAACTGAAGTGTCGGTTGTTTTTCTGTTTTTAAACAACTAGCTAATTATTTAAATCCTTTTTTTTTTCTTTTTTTCTGTCAATGTACTGCAGTTTCTGTAGAGAAATCGGATCATGTCTGAAATGTACGATGTTTTAGTTTCCAACTGGCCAATGTTCTACATAGTTTAGTGCAGAAAACATGATAATGAACTACATTGACCTATAATCCATTGCTCGGCTGCTTGTCCGTTCTGTTTCTTTTATGCCTGCTACTAAGCTACAGATGAATGCAGGAGCAAGAGGGGATACACAGAGAGCAGTTGCTTTGAGGTATTGGTATTCAGCAGTCATAAGTCTGCCTTATTTACTCTGAACTACTAAAATAGTGATTTTTGTCAGACAGCGTAGGCAGCAGCTCTATAGAGATAATGACTTGGAATGAAATGATAGTAATCAAATAAAACAAATGTAATGTACACAACTGAAATATTAAAGTCATGTGAATAACTGATGGTTAATAAGTGATAAGCAGTCACTACCATCGTGGGAATTGTATTAATAGGTTTTTTTTCTGTTACTGCATTCAACCCGCATAATGCGTTTAATTTAACAAAAATCTGCCCCGTGGCAAAAGGAGTAGAATTGCATGAAATTTGTAATATAACCATACATACATACATACATACATACATACATACATACATACTGAAATTAATGGTACCATCTTACTGGCTCCACCACACACTCTGCCTTTAACACCTGTTGGTTAAAGACCACAGTGTGACGGATGCTGTTGGATACTGTGTTCGTTTGGATCAGAGGCAGAGCCTGTTTCCTCAGTAGGGAGTGAGTGATGTGATGACATTTAAGTTCCCTCTAAGCTCCTTGGAAGGCTGTGGATTTATGGAGCTTTCCCCAGAATAGTATTTGGGATTTCAGAGAAAGTGGCATTTCTCGTTGCCGTGTCTCACATGTCTGTGTGTTGGAATAGGTGTGGGAACCTGTGATGGGGCGTTCATGCCACTGTTTGTGTGCGGTGCGACGCAAGCATGCCAAAGAGAATGGGGCCTGCTGATCATAATTTAGCTGTTGAGCAGAGTGGTGTTCGTGGCAGCTAGTCTCTTGCATTGTGTGTGTCCAATGATATAGCCTGCTGTGACTCACCATTTGCTGACGTGACTGTCTGGCTCTGGGGGGACCTGCTGGAGGGAGAGCCAGGGAGTAAGGAGATGGATTAAGGATTTTGAGCAGAGAACAGGTCACTTTAACCAGAGTCTACCGCAGCAGAGAAGGAGAGGGCCCATCGCAGCACTTCCTTTAAGAGCATTGGGCCAGTAACTGAAAGGCAGCTGGTTCGAATCCCAGAGCCGACTAGGTGAAAAAATCTGTCTGTACCCTTGAGCAAGGCACTTAACCCTAATTGCTCCTGTAAGTTGCTCTGGATAAGAGCATCTGCTAAATTACTCAAATGTCAAATTTAGCTGCCATTTAATAATAATACATTTAAACAAATATGTTGTATAGCACCTTTCAATACTAGCAACAGTGCTTCACATCATAAAACAACACAATAAATAAGTACTAACAAAGACAGGAGGAAGGACAAAGAAACTAGATGGATAATTAAAATCATGCATTAAACACATTGTTATAAAAATGTCTTCAGCGGGGATTTAAAAAGGCACTGAATCTGCAAGCCAGATCTCCTGCTCTGGTGACTCAGAGGGCTCACACACAGGGCACTCCCAGCCCACACAGCAGGATCTTCATTGTGTAAAGTGTAGGTAAACACAGGATAGCCTCGCCTTAAAATCTGCCCCTCCATCTCTCTTTTATCTTGCTTTCTTCCAGAATTGTCTTTAAGAATGTAGAAAAGGGATACATTTGCGCTATAAATGTGTAATACCAATCCAACAAATGACTGTGTAGCCTACATGTTGCCCTGTACCCCCGAAGCAGGAAAAACACAAGGACTAGTCTAGGACTGCTCTGGCCATCCTCCAAACCACCAATTGATTTCTCAAGTCCCAAATATCCTCTTCATATGCTGATACTCCATGTCTGGAGGAATGACTGCTTTGTTGCCATGGTGGTTGGCCTGATATGCTTGGCTGGCTGGCTATAGCTATTATGCTAATGTAGTCTGTTTATAAGGAGGTGATAGTGGGGCTGTTTACTGTGAATGAATGGTCTTTAGGAAGTTGTAACAGAAGAGCGAGCCTCCTGCTGTTTAATCATTTCAAGGTGGTCATGTTGTTGCCGCAACGTTTGCTTTCCGACAGTGTCTGTTGAAGCTGTCGTTGTCCATGAAGCTGTCGTTGGTTACCATGGTATAGTTGCCGGGAGTGATTGTCACAGTTCAGCAAGCTAAACAGGTTTGTAAAAGATCTCCTGGTGTTGTAAAATGCATCTGGAAAACTTAGTGGTGTGTGTGCTTTTTTAAATTTTTCTGTGTGACCTGTCCCCACATCACTTCCGGTCAACAAGTCTGGCTGTCGCTGATTACAACTTCAATAGGCTAAGTACTGTTTGTTAACATGGACACTGTTACTAGGGCCCAGGGGCGCTGTAATGTGTTTTTGTCATAGTGATTAGAGAACATGACTTGTTGGCTCAAAGGAATGGCAAACAAACATCTTCTAGGTTACACAGCTCATAAGACTTGAGTGAGCTTTCCTCCCAATCCAAGATTAAGAGACGACACTGTCTCCGGGGGAAACTGTCTCCATGGGTAACCAACTAGGTGTTCTTTTGGCCTGTGATGAGGTAACTGTGTTTGTCTGTAAGCTCTATCTTTACTCGCTGTGATATGAGTCTGGGTATGAACTGATAGGGACACTACTGTGTGTGAGTTGTGTGTTATCGAGTGGGGATTTTCTACTGACTGCATTGGCTGCAGAAGGGTTTCTCTTTCACTCACTCACTCACATGATTGTAGGCTTCATTATTCATTCACCAGATAGTCTAACGCCTGTTGATTTGTCCTTGCAAACGCACATACAAACATACACACAAGCATGGGTAATTCTCACACAACTGACATTTGACCCAAAGAATGATCGTGTTATTTTTCATGACATTTCCTCTTGGATCACTGAGATATTTATATTATTATTAGGATACATTTTTTGATCAGATATGCATTTTTCCACAACTACCAATGCAAAAACTTTCCTTATTGCAACCGTTTTCAAAGTCCCAAAAAGTCGTACCCAAATCTATTTCTAATACTTTGTAACATTGCTCCCCTAATGACAAGGCCTGAGTTAATCACACTGAAATTAAAAATATTCCAAATGGAACTTTTTTCTCATTTCTCATTAAAGTAACAAAACTTTTAAAAGGTTTTTGTCATCACTTGTGAATACAGTTACCAATTTGGAGGACCGAAAAAAGCCAATACCGATTAATCGGTCGATTTAATTAATTAATTTGTAATAATGACAATTACAACAATACTGAATGAACACTTATTTTAACTTGATATAATATATCAATAAAATCAATTTAGCCTCAAATAAATAATGAAACATGTTTAAATAATGCAAAAACAAAGTGCTGGAGAAGAAAGTAAAAGTGCAATATGTGCCATGTAAGAAAGCTAACGTTTAAGTTCCTTGCTCAGAACATGAGAACATATGAAAGCTGGTGGTTCCTTTTAACATGAGTCTTCAATATTCCCAGGTAAGAAGTTTTAGGTTGTAGTTATTATAGGACTATTTCTCTCTATACCATTTGTATTTCATTAACCTTTGACTATTGGATGTTCTTATAGGCACTTTAGTATTGCCAGTGTAACAGTATAGCCTCCGTCCCTCTCCTCGCTCCTCCCTGGGCTCGAACCAGGAACACAACGACAACAGCCACCCTCGAAGCAGCTTTACCCATGCAGAGCAAGGGGAACAACCACTCCAAGTCTCAGAGCGAGTGACGTTTGAAACGCTATTAGCGCGCACCCCGCTTACTAGCTAGCCATTTCACATTGGTTACATAAGCCTAATCTCGGGAGTTGATAGGCTTGAAGTCATAAACAGCGCAATGCTTGACGCACAACGAAGAGCTGCTGGCAAAACGCATGAAAGTGCTGTTTGAATGAATGCTTATGAGCCTGCTGGTGCCTACCATTCCTCAGTCAGACTGCTCTATCAAATCATAGACTTAGTTATAACATAATAACACACAGAAATACGAGCCTTAGGTCATTAATATGGTCAAATCCGGAAACTATCATCTCGAAAACAAAACGTTTATTCTTTCAGTGAAATATGGAACCATTCCATATTTTATCTAACGGGTGGCATCCATTAGTCTAAATATCCCTGTTACATTGTACAACCTTCAATGTTATGTCATAATTACGTAACATTCTGGCAAATTAGGCGGCCCAAACTGTTGCATATACACTGACTCTGCGTGCAATGAACGCAAGAGAAGTGACACAATTTCACCTGGTTAATATTGCCTGCTAACCTGGTTTTCTTTTAGCTAAATATTCAGGTTTAAAAATATATACTTCTGTGTATTGATTTTAAGAAAGACATTGATGTTCATGGTTAGGTACACATTGGAGCAACGATATGCACCGCATCGATTATATGCAACGCTGGATAATATCTAGTAATATCATCAACCATGTGTAGTTAACTAGTGATTATGATTGTTTTCTATAAGATAAGTTTAATGCTAGCTAGCAACTTACCTTGGCTTACTTCATTCGCGTAACAGGCAATCTCCTCGTGGAGTGCAATGAGAGGCAGGTGGTTAGAGCGTTGGACTAGTTAACTGTAAGGTTGCAAGATTGAATCCCCCGAGCTGACAAGGTGAAAATCTGTCGTTCTGCCCCTGAACGAGGCAATTAACCCACCGTTCCTAGGCCGTCATTGAAAATAAGAATGTGTTCTTAACTGACTTGCCTAGTTAAATAAAGATTTAAAATAAAGGTGTAAAAAAAAAAAAGATTGTTTATGAAAACTTGAAATCGGCCCTAATTAAATCGGCCATTCCGATTAATCGGTCGACCTCTAATTTGTAATGACAATACTGAATGAACACTATATTTGAACTTAATACATAAATAAAATCAATTTAGTCTCAAATAAAGAATGAAACATGTTCAATTTGGTTTAAATAATGCAAAAACAAAGTGTTGGAGAAGAAAGTAAAAGTGCAATATGTTTAACTTGTTAAGGCTGGGAGCAGTATTGTGTAGCTTGGATGAATAAGGTGCCCAGAGTAAACTGTCTGCTACTCAGGCTTGATTACCAACAACGACGAGACGGCCTACAGGGAGGAGGTGCGTGCCCTCGGAGTGTGGTGTCCGGAAAGTTCAATAACCTCTCACTCAATGTCAACAAAACAAAGGACAGTAATGGAGAAGGTGTAAAGTTAGTTTTTTATTTTATTTTCACACAAACTCACACAAACTGAAATAGTCCACCCACACAGACAGCGTGGTGAAGGCGCAACAGTCCTGTCGGACTGTATCACCACCTGGTACGGCAACTGCGCAACCCTCAACCGCAAGGCTCTCCGGGGGGTGGTGCGGTCTGCACAAAGAATCACCGGGGGCAAACTACCTTCCCTCCAGGACACCTACAGCACCCGATATCACAGGAAGGCCAAAAAGATCATCAAGGACAACAACCACCCGAGCCACTGCCTGTTCACCCTGCTATCATCCAGAAGGCGAGCTCAGTGCAGGTGCATCAAAGCTGGAACCGAGAGACGGAAGCTGTTTTTCAATCTCAAGGCCATCAGACTGTTAAACAGCCATCACTAACAAAGAGAGGCTTTTGCCAACATACAGACTCAATTCTTTGGCCACTTTAATAAATTGACTTAATGGTATCACTAGTCACTTTAAATAACAACACTTGAATAATGTTTACATATCCTACATTACTCATCTCATATGTATATACTGTATTCTATACCATCTACTGCATCTGGCCTATGCATCACTGCCATCGCTCATCCATATATTTATATGTACAGATTCTTATTCATCCCTTCACATTTGTGTGTGTAAGGCAGTCATTGTGAATGTGTTAGATATTACTACATTGTCTGAACTAGAAGCACAAGCAATATCGCTACACTCGCATTAACATCTGCTAACATGTGACCGATCAAATGTGATTTGATTATATTGTTCTATATTGAGTTCTGTTGCTACATTGACTTTGACGTGGTGCGACTGCTAGCTTGAAAAACCTATTTTCAATTGGTAATAGTAATTAATACACGTTGTATGCTATCATGTGCATATATCAACACATTCATCTCCTATTTATATTAAGTATGATCAACTGAGGTACTACTAAAAATATCAGAAATGTTATTATCAGAGTCAGTTTTTTTGCAGCTTTGAAATTGGCCACTAGTTCGAACTGTCCATAATGAATAATAAAACACCTGATTGCCTTAGAATAACTGGTTGAAACATTAAATAGCAGAACATTTGTCTTTTTCTACTTTGAATCCAAAGATGGAAGTGGTCTTAATGGGTACACTTAACTGCTGCTCATTCAAATACACTGAGGTCAAATGCTGCTGCCAGCCCCCCCTTCTACTCCCTGAGGAGCTAGGCATGTCATGGGTTTACTTTCAAGACAATAACACTCTTATAGTGTGTGTGTGTTTGTGAGAGAAGCCAAGGAAGGGCAATATTTACAGTATGAAGAGCAGCAGCCATGGTCACGTTGCCATTATTATTGCATGAGAACAGTTGGTGCTTCAGAGTTGTATCCCTCTTTCTTCCTCCTTCACACACCCCCAGTTCTTTCTTTCTCCCACTCGCTCCCTCTCTTGCTCTGATCATCTGTTCTTCCTCCATCTCTCACTTCAATCTCTTTCCTCATTGTATCTCTCCATCCTGACCTCCCTCTCTTGTTCTATCACTTTTGATCCTGACTGCACGGTGCAAGAATAGGTCATGTTAGTGTCTTCTGTTTTGTTTGTTTTCTATAAGGAAGAGGTGTGTTCATGAGAGAGAGGCTGTTGCTCCAGTAGTTCTACTGCTTCACATGGAGAAGGGTTAAGCTCTTATTGTGTGCTCTGTCTAGTGTCTGTAAATGTGTTTGAACTGACCCCTCCTTACTAGGGGAGGGGAAGACTGATTACGAAAGGATGTACTGATGCTGGCTACCTTGCTACATGGAATTGAAGACCAAACTGAACATGCAGGAGCTCTTCTGCCACTCTTGGATTCAAAAAGGAGTTAACTAAAGGGGGACTAATCTTTGGGACATTAGTGTGAGTGAGTTATTGGGTCAGACAGGTAATTTGTCTGTTTTCTCCTTCCAGAGTCGGTGCTAGTATCTGATCTCCCTCCTTTCCCAGAGTGGTTGTCTACACCAACACACACCTTATTCATTCTGCTCTCCTCCGGCATGTCAGGTAAGGGCTCCCATCCCTCTCTTCCCCTATTCCCTCCCTCAATCCCTCCATCCTCTTCCTTTTCTTTCCCTTATGCTTCCCCTTTCTGATAGTGCTGTTGATTATCCTTCTGCCAGTTTCTCCTCTCACCCCCCTATCATTTTCCATTCCGTCTTTCTCTCAAACTTCTCTGTCAGGGTTTGATTTTCCCCCTGTCAGTCTATTCTCATTCAGTCCTCTGTCATCCCACCTCGCCCCTTTCCCTTCATGTTTCCTCTCTTGTCCTTCTATTTTCTTTATGTCCCTCACATTATTTTGACTCACAATCAGTTTATCTTCTATCTCCCTCTTCTCTCATTCCTTCCCCCCTCTGTGTTCCAGGTGGTTACACTCCAGCCCCTGGGGGCCCCTTCTCAGCCCTGACCTCCAGTATGTGGCCCCAGGACATCCTGGCCAAGTACTATCAGGTACAGACTGACCTGACATCTTTGTACTGCTAGGTTAACACTGAGGAGAGGGAGCCTCTAGCTTAGTACTGTGGTTTTCTAGGCTATTTCTGGATTTATTGAATGTGAATGTTTTTACCACACCTGCCCATATTCAATTTTTTTTGCCATTAATTCTTGTAGCGTCTTGTTTGCACTCATTGACCTATAAAGGTACTGCTTAACCCGTAGTGTTTACTGTGATTTATCTTGTACTTTAATATAATATGTCATGGGACTTGTTGTATGGCTCTTATTGTCTCCGTTTACAGAAGGACCCAACAGAGGAGGCAGAACTGCAGTATGATGAGTTTGGCTTCAGGCTGGACAGTGATGGTAAGAAGAAAACAGGACTCAAACCTTCATCACAGATATATCACTCATTGCATGCATCAATTTTAATGTGATTTGCTTCTTTTAAACGATATTGGTCTTTACTCACCCAGCAATATGTTAGCAGTCATTCAGTAGATTAAGAGTTGACTACCGTGGTGGGTTGTGTTATTCCATTTATAAAATGGTCAGATACATTTTTTTAGCTAGTCTTTGTTAAAAATATATTATCCAATGGATGATGCATTTCTGGTAAAAAGAAAAAAAGTGTAGGTGCAAAATCCCGTTTCCACGCCCCATTTTAATTTGCTCCATGGCTCAGGTTGACAAGTGGACACAAGGCTGTTTGGCTCATCTCAGTCTTGAAAATGAATAACACTGCACCTGTTTCTGATGAATAAACAGTGGCATGCTGGTTGGTGATAACACCCAAATAAAACCCAGCCCTGAAATGTAACGTAGGCTGAAAATGTGTGTCATATATCATAGGAAAAGACCGCATTTCGGATTTGTCATTTCCCAACTATTCCATACGTTGACTAAAACTGACTTGTTGCGTAACGATTTTATTCAACATCATGGGTAAGCTCTGGCCATCGTCTTTCAGATTTTTTCAGCCATAGCTGTACAGTTACAGTATGCAACGTGTGACCGATCAATTCAATACCTGTGATCAGTTCACAGGCATTGAATTGGGGCCTCCCGAGTGGCACAGCGGTCTAAGACACTGCATCTCAGTGCTAGAGGTGTCACTACAGATCCTGGTTCGATTCCAGGCTGTTTCACAACCGGTCGTGATTGGGAGTCCCATAGGATGGCGCACAATTGGACCAGTGTCATCCGGGTTATTTATTTTTTATTTTTATTTAACTAGGCAAGTCAGTTAAGAACAAATTCTTATTTTCAATGACGGCCTGGGAACAGTGGGTTAACTGCTCAGGGGCAGAACGACAGATTTGTACCATGTCAGCTCGGGGGTTCGAACTTGCAACCTTCCAGTTACTAGTCCAACACTAGGCTACCCTGCCGCCCCTGGTTAGGGTTTGGCTGGGGGAAAGGCAGTCATTGTAAATAACAATGTGTTCTTAACTGACTTGCCTAGTTAAATAAAGGTAAAAAAGTGACTTGCACTGCTTGCTGAAATCCTATTGACCTGTTGCTGATACTGTAGACATAGTCCACTGTAAAGGAACTGAGACACAGCTGAACACTGGGGCTGTTGTTGGGCCCATGTCTAATGGGTTAAAACAGGGGAAACAGACCTTAGTGGTGGAGGAGGAGAAATCATTAAAACAGGGGAAGCAGACAGTGCCAAAGTAACAGGAATGCAGGAGTATAACCCTGAACAACGATAACTGAAGTTGAACACCATCTCTCTCCCCCTCCAGATGGTGTAGAGCCAGAGCCGAGGCCAGAGCCCCAGAGAGAGGACCCCCAGCAGAGGCTGCGCTGGCAGGCCCACCTGGAGTTCACCCACAACCACACCGTAGGAGACCTGACCTGGGACCTCATCTCCCCCGTCCTGCCCCACTCTGAACGCCTCCGCTCCCTGGTGCTGGGGGGCATACCACACAGCATGAGACCACAGGTAAGGGGGCCTAGAGGGGGGAAACACAGCAGTAGAGATTTTAACAAATGGAAAAGGCAGAATGAGACCACAGACCAGTAAGGGGGCCTAGAGGGGAGAAAACACAGCAGTAGAGGTTTTAACAAAGGGAAAAGGCAGAATGAGACCACAGACCAGTAAGGGGGCCTAGAGGGAGAAAACACAGCAGTAGAGGTTTTAACAAAGGGAAAAGGCAGAATGAGACCACAGGTAAGGGGGCCTAGAGGGGAGAAAACACAGCAGTAGAGGTTTTAACAAAGGGAAAAGGCAGAATGAGACCACAGACCAGTAAGGGGGCCTAGAGGGAGAAAACACAGCAGTAGAGGTTTTAACAAAGGGAAAAGGCAGAATGAGACCACAGACCAGTAAGGGGGCCTAGAGGGGAGAAAACACAGCAGTAGAGGTTTTAACAAAGGGAAAAGGCAGAATGAGACCACAGACCAGTAAGGGGGCCTAGAGGGAGAAAACACAGCAGTAGAGGTTTTAACAAAGGGAAAAGGCAGAATGAGACCACAGACCAGTAAGGGGGCCTAGAGGGGAGAAAACACAGCAGTAGAGGTTTTAACAAAGGGAAAAGGCAGAATGAGACCACAGACCAGTAAGGGGGCCTAGAGGGGAGAAAACACAGCAGTAGAGGTTTTAACAAAGGGAAAAGGCAGAATGAGACCACAGGTAAGGGGGCCTAGAGGGGGGAAAACACAGCAGTAGAGGTTTTAACAAAGGGAAAAGGCAGAATGAGACCACAGACCAGTAAGGGGGCCTAGAGGGGAGAAAACACAGCAGTAGAGGTTTTAACAAAGGGAAAAGGCAGAATGAGACCACAGACCAGTAAGGGGGCCTAGAGGGGGGAAAACACAGCAGTAGAGGTTTTAACAAAGGGAAAAGGCAGAATGAGACCACAGGTAAGGGGGCCTAGAGGGGAGAAAACACAGCAGTAGAGGTTTTAACAAAGGGAAAAGGCAGAATGAGACCACAGACCAGTAAGGGGGCCTAGAGGGAGAAAACACAGCAGTAGAGGTTTTAACAAAGGGAAAAGGCAGAATGAGACCACAGACCAGTAAGGGGGCCTAGAGGGGAGAAACCACAGCAGTAGAGGTTTTAACAAAGGGAAAAGGCAGAATGAGACCACAGGTAAGGGGGCCTAGAGGGGAGAAAACACAGCAGTAGAGGTTTTAACAAAGGGAAAAGGCAGAATGAGACCACAGACCAGTAAGGGGGCCTAGAGGGGGGAAAACACAGCAGTAGAGGTTTTAACAAAGGGAAAAGGCAGAATGAGACCACAGGTAAGGGGGCCTAGAGGGGAGAAAACACAGCAGTAGAGGTTTTAACAAAGGGAAAAGGCAGAATGAGACCACAGACCAGTAAGGGGGCCTAGAGGGAGAAAACACAGCAGTAGAGGTTTTAACAAAGGGAAAAGGCAGAATGAGACCACAGACCAGTAAGGGGGCCTAGAGGGAGAAAACACAGCAGTAGAGGTTTTAACAAAGGGAAAAGGCAGAATGAGACCACAGACCAGTAAGGGGGCCTAGAGGGAGAAAACACAGCAGTAGAGGTTTTAACAAAGGGAAAAGGCAGAATGAGACCACAGACCAGTAAGGGGAGATAAAGTGGTCAAAGGGCCAACTCCTACTACGGTGTATAACCTGATTCAGAGATGTCTGTTGTAGAGGTCGACTGATTAATCGGAATGGCCGATTTAATTAGGGCCGATTTTCCAAGTGTTCATAATCTGTAATCGGCATTTTTGGACACCGATTATAGCCGATTACATTGCACTCCACAAGGAGACTGCGTTGCAGGCTGACTACCTGTTATGCGAGTGCAGCAAGAAGCCAAGGTAAGGTGCTAGCTAGCATGAAACATATCTTATAAAAAACAATCTCTAGTTAACTACACATGGTTGTTGATATTACTAGTTTATCTAGCTTGTCCTGCGTTGCATATAATCAATGCGGTGCCTGTTAATTTATAATTGAATCACAGCCTACTTCGCCAAACAGGTGATTTAACAAGCACATTCGCGAAAATAGCACAATAGTTGCACCAATGAGTACCTAACCATAAACATCAATGCCTTTCTTAAAATCAATACACAGGTATATATTTTTAAACCTGCATATTTAGTTAATATTACCTGCTAACATGAATTTCTTTGAACTAGGGAAATTGTGTCACTTCTCTTGCATTCTGTGCAACAGAGTCAGGGTATATGCAGCAGTTTTGGCCGCCTGGCTCATTGCGAACTGTGTGAAGACCATTTCTTCCTAACAAAGACCGTAATTAATTTGCCAGAATTGTACATAATTATGACATAACATTGAAGGTTGTGCAATGTAACAGCAATATTTTGACTTAAGGTTGCCACCCGTTAGATAAAATACGGAACGGTTCCGTATTTCACTGAAAGAATAAACGTTTTGTTTTTTCAAAATGATAGTTTACCATATTAATGACCTAAGGCTCGTATTTCTGTGTGTTTTTATATTATAATTAGGTCTATGATTGATTGATTGATTTTTATATATATATCATCTCAAAGGTATTGTGTTTTTTTGGTCCTCCAATAATCGGTATCGGCGTTGAAAAATCATAATCAGTCGACCTCTCGTCTGTTGTCTGACTGCCCCCCCCCTCTCTCTGGTCGTGCTAGTTGTGGATGCGTCTGTCTGGAGCTCTGCAGAAGAAAAGGACTACAGAGATATCCTACAAAGAGATCGTTAAGAACAGCACCAACGACGAGACCACTGCTGCCAAACAGGTACTGGATGCTGAGGTACTGTACATCCAGATGACTCCAGGTGGAGGGGTGGAATGGTACTGATGATGTAAGATGTTTCTCTCCCTTGATGAAAATCTGTGATTGAGGATCAAACATTGTTAACCTGTTTTAAAAAATATAAGTGATTTACAAGGGGATTTATTAATGGTTGATTATTAATTTATATATGCTAATACATCTGTAAACTCTTACAACACATTGGTTGAAAAACAATATTTCCCCCCTCTCTCTGTCTTCCCTCTATCTCGCCACCCCTTCTCATCCCACTCCGTCCATCTCTTCCCCCTCTCTCAGATAGAGAAGGACCTGTTGCGGACCATGCCCTCCAACGCGTGTTTCTGCAGCCTGCAGAGTGTGGGTGTTCCCAGGCTGAGGCGGGTACTGCGGGGCCTGGCATGGCTCTACCCAGACATTGGCTACTGCCAGGGCACAGGCATGGTAAGGAGGACGTTCACTGTGCTCTATTGTGTAGTTACGATCTATACACTTTCCTCTGTCTGGTAAAGACCTGGCATATTACCATCCAGGTTAATACACTTTCCTCTGGCTGGTAAAGACCTGGCATATTACCATCCAGGTTAATACACTTTCCTCTGGCTGGTAAAGACCTGGCATATTACCATCCAGGTTAATACACTTTCCTCTGTCTGGTAAAGAGCTGGCATATTACCATCCAGGTTAATACACTTTCCTCTGTCTGGTAAAGACCTGGCATATTACTATCCAGGTCCCTTTCTGCACGTTTTAAATAGTATTTTAAATATTACTTTGATCTTGTGTTCTTGATTAACTCTTTAATCTAGGGAGTTTGTAATACCTCTACTGTAATGTGTATATGTTTGTATCTGCCCAGACTCTGTATTTTCGCTGCAACCGAATTGCCCAACGGGGACAATAAAGATCTAATCTCTTCTGTTTCTTTTCTCCACGCTCTCCCCATCCCCAGGTGGTGTCATGTCTGTTGCTGTTCCTGGAGGAGGAGGACGTGCTGTGGATGATGTGTGCCCTGATCGAGGACCTGCTGCCACCCTCCTACTTCTCCTCCACCCTGCTGGGGGTCCAGACAGACCAGAGGGTCCTCAGACAGCTCATAGTCCAGTATCTACCAAGCCTGGACAGGCTTCTGCAGGAGCACGACATCGGTGAGAGAGATGGGGGGGTTCTTTACACTTTAACACTCGTCTTATCCTACTTTGCTGGATCCTACTTTATGGAGGAAAATGAACTGTGGTTGTCTCACATAGCTAACTTAAGATTGAATGCACTAGTGTAAGTCACTCTGGATAAAAATGTCTGCTAAATGACTAAGCTGTTAATGTGAATAGGGATCATGGGAGCTACAGGGAAACTGCAATAAGGCTTTTAAAGTCTGGTGTTTAGAGGCCACAAACATTGCTAAGAATGTCGGGTGTAGTGTAGGAGACCAACCTGCCTGTGTGTCCTAACCCTTTTCTTCATCTCCTCTCCTCCCCCAGAGTTGTCTCTGATCACGCTGCACTGGTTCCTGACATCGTTTGCCAGTGTGGTGGACATCCGCATCCTGCTGAGGATCTGGGACCTGCTGTTCTACCAGGGCTCTGTGGTCCTCTTCCAGGTCACACTGGGCATGCTCAAGATCAAGGTGGGATAGTTGTTTCTCATTGGCTGGCTGGTTGCTGGTTTGATTTTAAACCAACCCCTACTCCCTAGACCTGTGTAGATCAGAAAGGATTGGATTGGTATTGAAAATCATACAGTAATAACTCCACCTCTTTTTCTTACATCTATCCAACCCTTTCAGATCTAGAGGCCTACAAGTGTCTTGGGGATTTGGGATTGGTCATTCCCCTGTTTAACCCTCTCCTCTCCCCCCTACAGGAGGTTGACCTTCTCCTCTCTCCCCTACAGGAGGAGGAGCTGGTGTCCTCTGAGAACTCTGCGTCCATCTTCAACACGCTGTCCGATCTGCCCAGCCAGCTGGGTGACGGGGCTGCAGTACTGGGGGAGGCCATGAGGCTGGCGGGGGCGCTGTCCCAGGACACACTGGAGGCCCAGAGGAACAAACACCTGGCTTACATCCTCAATGAGCAGGCCCAGCTCAACACCAACAACTCCCACACACTCAACAACAACCTCAATAAAGTGAGTGGTCTGATAGAAATGTGTGTGTGTGATAGCATGTCTAACCAGAGTGTGTCTATAGGTTGTGAGGAGACAGTCGCTACGTAGGAAGTCCACTCTGAGCTCTCTGTTGTGGGGTGAGGACGAGGCGGAGGCTCTCAAGTCTAAGAACATCAAGCAGACAGAGCTGGTAGCAGCGCTCCGAGAGGCCATCACCCGCACCGCTGAACACTTCCACTGTCTGGACCCCCGACACACCAGCACTGTGAGTCTCACTACTGAATCATATAGCTGTCTGGACCCCCAACACACCAGCACTGTGAATCTCACTACTGAATCATATAGCTGTCTGGACCCCCAACACACCAGCACTGTGAATCTCACTACTGAATCATATAGCTGTCTGGACCCCCGACACACCAGCACTGTGAGTCTCACTACTGAATCATATAGCTGTCTGGACCCCCGACACACCAGCACTGTGAGTCTCACTACTGAATCATATAGCTGTCTGGACCCCCAACACACCAGCACTGTGAATCTCACTACTGAATCAGGTTACTGAATCATATAGCTGTCTGGACCCCCAACACACCAGCACTGTGAGTCTCACTACTAAATCAGATTACTGAATCGACTCAGTTTCACTGACCCCGCGTTTAAGAGAGAAGCTGCCTTGTAGTAAGAAGTAGCTGAGCTCTCCCTAAATACCATGCACAATGTCACCTTAGCCTATTTGGCATGGTGACAATGCTATGGGTAGGGAGTCCGTCCCTCCTTCACCTGGTTATCTTGTGGTCGCCTTGCTGATAATCTGCAGAAATCTGTGACTTTCCGGTCTCTGAGCTCAGTCGCTGGCCGTTAAGTCGCTGAATGTATGCATCTCTTGTCCTCCCCCATGCTGGTGCTGAAGACCTGGATGTCAATTTAAGGCAGCCCTCTGCCCCTCTCTGATTCAGAGGGGTTGGGTTAAATGCAAAGACACATTTCAGTTGAATGCATGGTTGTACAACTGACTAGGTTATCCCCCTTTCCCATGACTGATCTCCAGTAGAAGGCTTTAGGTAGTGCCTGGTGTAATCGTGGCATGAGTCATATAATTGAATTCTTCCCCTGACACAGCAGCACCGTGAGTCATGTTACCCAACAATGAGTCACTCGGTCATTAAATCAAATCACTGAATCAATGGTGCTTCACACTGCGACACAGTTAGGAAATAGTGGAGTCATTCTGATTGACATGTTTGATGTACATTCTGAGCTAATTTGATTAGATTAATCTATGTCCCTCCCCCTCTCGCCTTCTCTTCATCTTTCTCTCTCTCCCTCCCTCTGTCCCTCCTCTCAGGACCTGACTCCAGACTACTCCATGGAGAGCCACCAGAGAGACCACGAGAACTTCCTGGTTGTGTCTCGTAACCGACGGAGACGGGCCAAAGCCCTGTTGGACTTTGAGCGCCATGACGACGACGAACTGGGCTTTAGGAAGAACGACATCATCACAGTGAGTGGACAGAACACATACATGTAATGGAGTTAAGTGCTGTAATTTCACTCCACAGCTTGCTTTAAATGTTGCCATGTATTTGTGTAGCTCAATCCGTTGGTACATTGTCAAGGAAGTTGGTCACGTGTGTTTGTGAGCAGAGTAGCACTAGTTAGAGCCCGGTATGGTACAGGGACAGTGGGAAAGCTATACTGTTAACACAGTGGGAAAGCTATACTGTTAACACAGTGGGAAAGCTATACTGTTAACACAGTGGGAAAGCTATACTGTTAACACAGTGGGAAAGCTATACTGTTAACACAGTGGGAAAGCTATACTGTTAACACAGTGGGGAAAGCTATACTGTTAACACAGTGGGAAAGCTATACTGTTAACACAGTGGGGAAAGCTATACTGTTAACACAGTGGGGAAAGCTATACTGTTAACACAGTGGGGAAAGCTATACTGTTAACACAGTGGGGAAAGCTATACTGTTAACACAGTGGGGAAAGCTATACTGTTAACACAGTGGGGAAAGCTATACTGTTAACACAGTGGGGAAAGCTATACTGTTAACACAGTGGGGAAAGCTATACTGTTAACACAGTGGGGAAAGCTATACTGTTAACACAGTGGGGAAAGCTATACTGTTAACACAGTGGGGAAAGCTATACTGTTAACACAGTGGGGAAAGCTATACTGTTAACACAGTGGGGAAAGCTATACTGTTAACACAGTGGGGAAAGCGATACTGTTAACACAGGGGGAAAGCTATACTGTTAACACAGGGGGAAAGCTATACTGTTAACACAGTGGGAAAGCTATACTGTTAACACAGTGGGAAAGCTATACTGTTAACACAGTGGGGAAAGCTATACTGTTAACACAGTGGGAAAGCTATACTGTTAACACAGTGGGGAAAGCTATACTGTTAACACAGTGGGGAAAGCTATACTGTTAACACAGTGGGGAAAGCTATACTGTTAACACAGTGGGGAAAGCTATACTGTTAACACAGTGGGAAAGCTATACTGTTAACACAGTGGGGAAAGCTATACTGTTAACACAGTGGGAAAGCTATACTGTTAACACAGTGGGAAAGCTATACTGTTAACACAGTGGGGAAAGCTATACTGTTAACACAGTGGGAAAGCTATACTGTTAACACAGTGGGAAAGCTATACTGTTAACACAGTGGGAAAGCTATACTGTTAACACAGTGGGAAAGCTATACTGTTAACACAGTGGGAAAGCTATACTGTTAACACAGTGGGGAAAGCTATACTGTTAACACAGTGGGAAAGCTATACTGTTAACACAGTGGGGAAAGCTATACTGTTAACAGCACACTGACTTTGTTTTTGCAAACACAGCGTGTGAAATGTATGTGAAAACATACGTGTAAAAAAAAAAAAAGTTTTACAACAGTGACTAACTCACTCCTCCATCTCATCCCTCTGTTTTTCTCTTTCTCAGATTTTTTCCCAGAAAGATGAGCACTGTTGGGTGGGAGAGCTCAACGGGCTGAGAGGTGAATGAGAACACCCCATCTCTGTCCCAATCTCCCCTCCACACGTCCTGTAGAATGGCCATCTCTGTCCCAATCTCCCCTCCACACGTCCTGTAGAATGGCCATCTCTGTCCCAATCTCCCCTCCACACGGCCTGTAGAATGGCCATCTCTGTCCCAATCTCCCCTCCACACGTCCTGTAGAATGTCCATCTCTGTCCCAATCTCCCCTCCACACGTCCTGTAGAATGTCCATCTCTGTCCCAATCTCCCCTCCACACGTCCTGTAGAATGTCCATCTCTGTCCCAATCTCCCCTCCACACGTCCTGTAGAATGTATATCTCTGTCCCAATCTCCCCTCCACACGTCCTGTAGAATGTCCATCTCTGTCCCAATCTCCCCTCCACACGTCCTGTAGAATGTCTATCTCTGTCCCAATCTCCCCTCCACACGTCCTGTAGAATGTCCATCTCTGTCCCAATCTCCCCTCCACACGTCCTGTAGAATGTCTATCTCTGTCCCAATCTCCCCTCCACACGTCCTGTAGAATGTCTATCTCTGTCCCAATCTCCCCTCCACACGTCCTGTAGAATGTCCATCTCTGTCCCAATCTCCCCTCCACACGTCCTAGAATGTTGTAGTCTATGTTTTCCTAACACTCTGGGGAACCTTCTATCTCATGATCTGTTCTCTTACTCAAGGTTGGTTTCCAGCCAAGTTCGTAGAAATCCTCGATGAGCGGAGCAAAGAGGTTTGTCAGTGAATTATTGTGTAGTCAGTCTAGTAAAAAGACTTAAATTTGTCAGTGTTATTTTAGTGGATATATCCAGTCTATGGGTTTGTCAGTATTGTATGTATAACTGGTCTGCTGTCCCCAGTACTCTCTGGCGGGTGATGACTCGGTGACTGAGGCGGTGACAGACCTGGTCAGAGGGACGTTGTGTCCTGCCCTGAAGGCCATCTTCCAACACGGTTTGAAGAAACCCTCCATACTGGGAGGACCCTGCCACCCCTGGCTCTTCATAGAGGAGGTAGGAGACAGACGGCTGGGTTCAGTGTCTGTCTGACGGTGCCTTACCTGACTGTTCTTTTGTCTGTTTTCTCCTCAGGCAGCCAGTAGAGAGGTGGAGAGGGACTTTAACTCGGTCTACTCCAGACTGGTGCTGTGTAAGACGTACAGGTAACTTAGACACACACAGACCTCTGTACCATATGAACAGCTAGGATTCCTACACAGTTGTCTTAGTTGTGTGGTGCAGTCCATCAGTTCTCTCTCTCTCCCCCCAGATTAGACGAGGATGGCAAGGTTCTCACACCAGAGGAGCTGCTCTACAGAGTGAGTCCTTTTGTAAATGTTATCCTATAACAAGCCTGTTTACTTCCTCACACCCTGCCACTAAAGACTTCCTCACACCCTGCCACTAAAGACTTCCTCACACCCTGCCACTAAAGACTTCCTCACACCCTGCCACTAAAGACTTCCTCACACCCTGCCACTAAAGACTTCCTCACACCCTGCCACTAAAGACTTCCTCACACCCCGCCACTAAAGACTTCCTCACACCCTGCCACTAAAGACTTCCTCACACCCTGCCACTAAAGACTTCCTCACACCCTGCCACTAAAGACTTCCTCACACCCTGCCACTAAAGACTTCCTCACACCCTGCCACTAAAGACTTCCTCACACCCTGCCACTAAAGACTTCCTCACACCCTGCCACTAAAGACTTCCTCACACCCTGCCACTAAAGACTTCCTCACACCCTGCCACTAAAGACTTCCTCACACCCTGCCACTAAAGACTTCCTCACACCCTGCCACTAAAGACTTCCTCACACCCTGCCACTAAAGACTTCCTCACACCCTGCCACTAAAGACTTCCTCACACCCTGCCACTAAAGACTTCCTCACACCCTGCCACTAAAGACTTCCTCACACCCTGCCACTAAAGACTTCCTCACACCCTGCCACTAAAGACTTCCTCACACCCTGCCACTAAAGACTTCCTCACACCCTGCCACTAAAGACTTCCTCACACCCTGCCACTAAAGACTTCCTCACACCCTGCCACTAAAGACTTCCTCACACCCCGCCACTAAAGACTTCCCGCCACTAAAGACTTCCCGCCACTAAAGACTTCCCGCCACTAAAGACTTCCTCATTCCATCTCCAAGATCTGAAAGAACTGTGTAATATGGGACCTAGTTCTCTATTGAATTTACAGTATCTGAGCCTCCTGAGTGGTGCAGCGGACTAAGGCACTCCATCACAATGCTAGAGGCGTCACTACAGACCCAGGTTCAATCCCGGGCTAGACTGACTATACAATAATTCACTGACAAACCTCTGGGAGGCCCATGAGGCTGTGCACAATTGACCCAGCGCCGTCCAGGTTAGGGGAGGATTTGGCTGGCTGGGATGTCCCAGGCCATGCGTCTGCACGCTGACTTCAGTCGCCAGGTGTATGGTGTTTCCTCCGACACATTGGTGCGGCTGGCTTTTTGGGTTATGCAAGCAATGTGTCAACAAGCAGTGTGGCTTGGCGGGGTCGTGTTTCGACCTTCAACTCTCCTGAGTCCGTACAGGAGTTGCAGCGATGGGACAAGACTGTAACTACCAATTGGATATCACGAAATTAGGGAGATAAAGGAGGAAAAAAGTACAATTTAAAAAATGATACTTAGTATCTGCATTTCAGGTGCTTTCAAAGGGGGAATGAGGAACTGCCTAGTGGTAGGGGCCGATGGGCTGTGAAGGTTGTCTGTTAGAAACATAGGCCTTAGGCTACAGATAGTTTTACACTGAATGTTTTATTCATAAGCATTTGTTTCAGTGATGCTTCAGCGCCCTCCGTCTGTTTCTTTCAGGCGGTGCAGTCTGTAAATATGAGCCACGACTCTGCACACGCTCAGATGGACGTCAAGTTCCGCTCGCTCCTCTGCGTGGGCCTCAAGTGAGTCACACAGATTCTCTCACTCAGAGATCCTGGCTGTCCCTCTTATCAGTGAACACTCCCTAACCACATCTCTCTCCCCCCACAGTGAGCAGGTGTTACACCTGTGGTTGGAGGTGTTGTGTTCCAGTATGCCTGCAGTGGAGAAGTGGTACCAGCCCTGGTCCTTCCTATGCAGCCCAGGATGGGTCCAGATCAAGTGTGAGCTCAGGTAAAAGATGGAGACAGATGTCCACGAGAGAGACAGAGTGGGAGAGATTAAGAGAGAATGAGAAGAGATTGGAACGAATGATTGAGAAATAAAACAAAGGAGAGATTGGAGTGAAACTGTGAGATCACAAGTGAGAATGAATGCGAGAGCGACGCACACAAGACGGTGCCAGCAGAATATTACAAGATTAAATCTCGCCATTCAAGCGTATTAACAGCTAGATTATTTTTGAAAGACTTAGAGGCCAGGATGAAGTGAAATGGATATAAAATGGTGTATGTGTGGAAAGGATGGTGGTGTGGTTTTAAAAAGGTGATTTTTCCTTAGGGTTCTCTCAAAGTTTGCCTTCAGTCTCTCTCAGGACTGTGAGCTGCCTGCCAAGAAAGAGGTATGTATGTGTGTAAAACACACACCCTGTGAACTCATACCTGTGTGTGGCTGAATTCTGCAAAACCATTCTCAAAGAAGGGGTTGCAGATGTGTTGGTTGACCATTACCTCTTTAGTTGGGATCTCTAGGGAAACTCTGATCTCTGGTCAATGTAGTTGGTCTAGTTACTCAACTATGGGTTTAGGGACTAGAATAGGAAACTAGAGTTATCTAAACAACAAGCTGTTCCTGGTTCAGTTGTTGGAGAACGTAGCTGGTGATGGCTAGTGATAGTAGAATAGTGAACATTGGGGAAAACCATCCCAATGCGCACACCTCACCCATAACCCTTTGACCTCCATTGTGGACATTTTAAACTGCACCCAGCAACTGCTGTTCCTTATACACCCCTTAAACAAACAGCCTCTTTCACTCTTTATTCCCCCCCCCCCTCCCTCCAGGAGAAAGATCAGAGGCCACTGAAGGAAGGAGTCCAAGACATGTTGGTGAAGCATCATCTCTTCAGCTGGGACATCGATGGCTAGAAACACACACCCAAAGCCTGCAAAAAACTCCCCTGCCCAACACATGCTGTGTCTACCAGAGTGATCTTTCTGTTTCTTTCATATTGACTGCTATGTCAGAACCCACTACTAGTGTTTCCATCACTACCTCTCACTAGGAAGTATTGTAATGTTCAGACATTTGATCATCATTCTACAAACACATTGATATGCATCGTGGTTTCACTTCCTCGTCTCAACTAAACTGCATCCGAAGCCTTTCTACTGAGGATAGTACACTATAGGGGGCGCGTTCATCAAGACGCAACTTTATGGAATGTTCAGATAGAAATAAGCATTGTAGAACAAAGATGCTTCTGACATGTAGAATAAGGAATAACATCAGCTCTATTCATGGCATTTCTATCTGCAATGTTTGGCAACTTACCGTGGCCAGGTTATCATTTGAGACACCAAAAGACTTTCCATGTCTATCAACGAATTACATTTACTTTCTGAGCTTGCTAACAAATCAAAGGTCTTTTGATGTGTCTATTAAGGAAGCAATTAGTATGTAACCAAGGTTGATAGTCCTCTCTGTCACCATGGCTGTTAGTTCTTGGGTGAAGCTACTGTGTATGTTGTCCACACCAGTGTTTCTGATACTTTAGATCAGGTGCAGAAGACTAGGAATATACAGAAAGTGCTGATTGTAGCATTCCTTAGGTACAGAGTAGTCACCTCTACTGTGCCATATGAAGTACTTCCTCAGACTCAAGGACTGGGGTGTATCACTAAGAACCAAACCGGGAGGAATGTACCTGAATTTGTCCCAGAGAAACTTGTTTTTGTTGTGAAACGTTTTGCTACAGTGGGCACTGATCTGATGTCGTAGTAGCACCTGTGTCCGTGTGTCCTGCTACCAGTACTGTAGTAGGATGTGCTGATTGAGAAGTGGAACGTACTCCTGTGTCCGTGTGTCCTGCTACCAGTACTGTAGTAGGATGTGCTGATTGAGAAGTGGAACGTACTCCTGTGTCCGTGTGTCCTGCTACCAGTACTGTAGTAGGATGTGCTGATTGAGAAGTGGAACGTACTCCTGTGTCCTGCTACCAGTACTGTAGTAGGATGTGCTGATTGAGAAGTGGAACGTACTCCTGTGTCCTGCTACCAGTACTGTAGTAGGATGTGCTGATTGAGAAGTGGAACGTACTCCTGTGTCCGTGTGTCCTGCTACCAGTACTGTAGTAGGATGTGCTGATTGAGAAGTGGAACGTACTCCTGTGTCCTGCTACCAGTACTGTAGTAGGATGTGCTGATTGAGAAGTGGAACGTACTCCTGTGTCCTGCTACCAGTACTGTAGTAGGATGTGCTGATTGAGAAGTGGAACCTACTCCTGTGTCCGTGTGTCCTGCTACCAGTACTGTAGTAGGATGTGCTGATTGAGAAGTGGAACGTACTCCTGTGTCCGTGTGTCCTGCTACCAGTACTGTAGTAGGATGTGCTGATTGAGAAGTGGAACGTACTCGTGTGTCCTGCTACCAGTACTGTAGTAGGATGTGCTGATTGAGAAGTGGAACGTACTCCTGTGTCCTGCTACCAGTACTGTAGTAGGATGTGCTGATTGAGAAGTGGAACCTACTCCTGTGTCCGTGTGTCCTGCTACCAGTACTGTAGTAGGATGTGCTGATTGAGAAGTGGAACCTACTCCTGTGTTCTGCTACCAGTACTGTAGTAGGATGTGCTGATTGAGAAGTGGAACGTACTCCTGTGTCCTGCTACCAGTACTGTAGTAGGATGTGCTGATTGAGAAGTGGAACCTACTCCTGTGTTCTGCTACCAGTACTGTAGTAGGATGTGCTGATTGAGAAGTGGAACCTACTCCTGTGTCCGTGTGTCCTGCTACCAGTACTGTAGTAGGATGTGCTGATTGAGAAGTGGAACCTACTCCTGTGTTCGTGTGTCCTGCTACCAGTACTGTAGTAGGATGTGCTGATTGAGAAGTGGAACCTACTCCTGTGTTCGTGTGTCCTGCTACCAGTACTGTAGTAGGATGTGCTGATTGAGAAGTGGAACGTACTCCTGTGTCCGTGTGTCCTGCTACCAGTACTGTAGTAGGATGTGCTGATTGAGAAGTGGAACGTACTCCTGTGTCCTGCTACCAGTACTGTAGTAGGATGTGCTGATTGAGAAGTGGAACGTACTCCTGTGTCCGTGTGTCCTGCTACCAGTACTGTAGTAGGATGTGCTGATTGAGAAGTGGAACGTACTCCTGTGTCCGTGTGTCCTGCTACCAGTACTGTAGTAGGATGTGCTGATTGAGAAGTGGAACGTACTCCTGTGTCCGTGTGTCCTGCTACCAGTACTGTAGTAGGATGTGCTGATTGAGAAGTGGAACGTACTCCTGTGTTCGTGTGTCCTGCTACCAGTATTGTAGTAGGAGGTGCTGATTGAGAAGTGGAACCTACTCCAACCACGCTGTCGATCTGTGTTGGTACCCAACAATCCCATTCTACTCTGCATTCCATCCACTATTGTCTCCAAATGTTTAGTGCCAACATGGCTCTCCGTTGTGGGCTACTAAACAGTGTATCTGTAGTAGTCACTTTGCTGACTGGGAAGAACTATGTAAACTTTTATTTCAGTTAATTTCTTTATATTACAATGGATGTGTCCATCCGCCATCGAACTAACCTCCATCTTGGTGTGTAATTACTGAAGAAAAGCCACTTGACTCACATCACCTTGCAGTAATATTACACTATATACATAAGAAAATAAACTCAATCTCCCTGCTGTGCTCTGATATTAAATGAAAGGTAGTGTATTTAACCATCAGAAAATGGTGGTATACTATCCCAGTAACTTGTATTCATTCCCCTCATCTTAACCCGTAGCAATGCTACCGTACCTATAGACTTCTGTCATACTGCACAGACAAATGGTATCAGTTCAGACTCACTAACCTCACTGAAACTATACACAACGTTAACCCTAATTTCAACCCCTATGCCTATAGTTTTCACTGTTTAAATATAAATTCATTTCATGTACAACAGTTGACCAATCAGAGATCAATAAAGCCTGTTTTTATTGGTGAATGTCAGAAGCAAACAGAATTCCACAACTATGTAAACAGTGATGGTCCAAACAGCACTGCAACTATTATTACAATCAATGTCTCACTTAAACAGTTGCTAATCAAGTGTACATTATATTCTTAAATAAACCTTATTTTCAGTGTAAATGGAATCATTTTAGACAGGACAAGTTGCCTTCAACTCCTCTCGCCTCCTGAAAAATGACGAACGTGGATAAATGACGACTCCTCTGCTCAGGAAAATTACAGGTGTGATCCCAAAATAAGTGTAAAGTGAAATGCATTTACATTTATTTAGACAACAGCTGATTCACAGGGGTGTAGTATAGTTGTAAACTCTTCAAAGAGGAAGATACACATGACTGTCCTCCATGAAAGGTGGCTATCGAGGAGAGGAGGATATTTTTCCATTTCACCCACAAACACTCAATCCCTTTCTGGGCCATGGAGGACGGACTTGAGAAAGGGTGTGATGATAGTCAGACAAACCCTGGCTTTCCTTTCGGTCATAAATGGCCAATTAAACATCTTATCTACAATATTTCACTCATAATGAAGGCCCACTAAAATGTACCATTCACTATGTCAGTTGTGACCTTACTTCCTTTCATTAATCTTCACATTTTAGTATAAAATTAAATAGAAAACATGCTTCATTATGTCATATTGGGGGATTCTAGTGGTAAATAGGAAATGAGAGTAACTAGTATGCCTGCTAAACAGTGAAACAATGAGCTATAGTGCATGGAGCTGGGTTACTCTACTGTAAGGGAATAGCTGCCCATGTGGCTTCGGGCCCATGATTAACTATACACAGTATTACAGTGATTCTCACCGTAGACCCAATGAAAGAAGGCATATCAGGTTCATATACTGTAAATATAAGGATGCTTTCTAAACTAATCAGAGATAAGATGAGGAGAGTGAGGAGGCAGAGGTAACCATCTACAAGCACAGAGCTGGGAGCTGCTTTTCACCTAGACTTTCTCTGGTGTGAGTGATAAAGACAAGATAAGATAAGGCGATAGATAGATGGGTGGTATAGAGGGAGAGGGGTTGGGAAAGGGACATTTTATGACCCCATTTTTTTTGACAGGGGTTTGTAGTGGAGTAGTTTTGGGAAGGGGGGGTAGTTGTCTGCTGAAACAGGTGGATGGAGGAAGTACTGTAGTTTGGGGGCTGAGAGGGGTGTCGTTTAGGAACCTCCTGTGCCTGCTGATGACGGGGCTGCTGTGGTGGAGCTGCTCTGGTTTGATTTGCCTTTATGTCTCTGTCCTCCTCGTCTCCTGCTCCCTCCTCCTGACTTTGTCTGTAGAGAACAGATCACAATCAGACAGACGGAGAACAGAAACAACTGGGTTAACAATGAGGTTACCATTCAAAATCACTTCCAGCTAAGACTGATGTTATCAAACTGAACTACATGCTGTGGACACATCTCTAGAAGATTCATGTTTGGTTCACATGAGGCATGCATTGTTTCAGGATATTTACAGAAGTTACTGGACAAGACTCATTTCCCACGACTCAATTGTTACTCATTTGACCTAATTATCTTGTTTACCTGCCTGGTTCCCATTGTTTATCTTGCTCTGTTTGTTTCTGTTTACCTTGCTCTCTTTGTTTCCCTCATTACTCTGAGGGTCATCCTCCCCCTCTGTCTGAGGAAGCAAGCAAAGCACCAACACAGAGAGAGGAGAAAGAGGAGGAATGGAGGGCAAATCAAGGATGTAGTAACGTTGTAATGCACAAAGAGGACGAAGAGCAGATGAACGTGGAAATTGAAAAGAATGAAACAGGGTGAGAGGAAAAGAGACAGGGTGGCAGGTGGAGTAATCAGTAAATGAGAATAGCGATGAAAAGGAAGGAAACAGTAGGGTGTGAAAACATGAAGTGGAGAAGAATAGTAGGAAAGGAGAGGTGTTAGGCAGATCAGACAGACACAGCTACAGAAGCAAACATTCTAGAAGCAGTAAAGCAAGTTAAGAGGAAAGCTTACGCACCACACACACACACATAAGTTAAACACTTACACCTATTCAACTGCCCTGAAACTATTACTTTCACGACTCGACCCGCCATCTAACCATCCCTTCCACTCCCTTCATCCATCCTTTCAATTTGTTCCTTCACTTTCTCTCTCTCACCAGTTGTTGTGATTGGTGCGGACTGTCTGGTCGGGCTGTGCTCGCTTCGTCCTCATTGGCAGGCGTGGTTCCATCCTCTCTGCGGTACGGGGCCTTTTTCGTAGACTGCATTTTGATTTGCGGGGGTTTGAAGTTTGACGGCATATTATTGGTCGACTGCAGCAGCTGTAAACACCCACCCACCAATAAGATTAATGCATGAGGGAAGTACTCTGCATGCAGGTACTCTGGTGTCTTTATGACCTTTCGTAAACCATTCAGAACCATTCATAAGCCTTTAAGTCCAGACCTTGGTGATGATACCCACAGCCTTGGTGTATCCCTCTGAACACCAGTCTACTCTCTGGTCTATGTGGAGGAACTCTGGGGTCTTCATGAGCATGATCCTTCATAAACCCTTTCCAACCATTCATAAACCCTTCATAAGCCTTTCTAACCCCTGACCTTGGTGATGGTGCCCACAGCCTTGGTGCGTCCCTCTCTGAACACCAGTCTCTGGTCTGTGTGGAGGTACTCGGGGGTCTTGATGAAGCGGAAGTGGACCGATGCCTTGTCCCCTGTTCGTAGACAGTCTCTGTTCATGGTCAGGATAGTGGCTGTCTGCCTGATGCTGCCACAGTGCACTGTGAAGGGGGAGAAAGAGGAATGACGAGAGAAGGAGAGATATATAGTCAGACATGAGACAGCTGTGTGTGTGTGTTTCTCTCTGTGTGTGTGTGTGTGTGTGTGTGTCTCACCCATGGCCTGGTAGCGGGGTGATATCGTAGTTGGGTGGTGCAGAACCAGAATCTCAGCCATAAATTCCCATGATGCCTGTGGGTTTAACCTGGGGGACACCATCACCATGCCTTTCCTTATGGATGAACGCTTGATCTAAGCAGGGAGAGAGAGCGGGAGGGGAGGGAGAGGGAGTGGGAGGGGAGGGAGAGGGAGTGGGAGGGGAGGGAGAGGGAGTGGGAGGGGAGGGAGAGGGAGTGGGAGGGGAGGGAGAGAGGGATGGGGAGGAGGGAGAGAGGGATGGGGAGGAGGGAGAGAGGGATGGGGAGAGAGGGATGGGGAGGAGGGAGAGAGGGATGGGGAGGGGAGAGATGAGGTAGAGAGAGAACATGGAGAGAGGGAGCGGGAAGGGAGGGGGTAGAGAGGTAGGGGGAGGGGAGAGAAACAGAGAGACTTGAGGTATTGACTCCTATTCACTGCAAAAAACATTCAGTTCAACTAAACATTAATCTATGCATCAGAAAAGTGTTGTAATACCAAACATCTCCAGCAGGGGACACTAAAGAGAAAACATACCTTTTTGAGGGCGAAGGAGGCAGTCTGTCCACCTCTCACCTCCTTGACTGGCATCCTCTTCCTGTGGATAGATTTGACTGCAATGGGGAGGAAACTGCCCAGTGGGTCTGGGCCTAACAACATTGTGTCATTCAGACGTATCAATCCACGTAAAGTAGTCCCTGAAACGACTGTGCCTACACCCTGACGGAGAAGGTAAACATGGTTAGAGAGGTGTGTGTGTGGCATCAATATGCATGTGTAGCAGCTGCTTTGTGTGTGTGACTAACCGGTACTGAGTAGGTGTCATCTATCTGGAACTCTGCAGGTTCGTCTTCTCTGTAGGAGGTTTTAGAAGACAGCAGGTTGAGGAACATCTTCAGCAGGTCCATGTTCTCTCCTGTCACATTGGAGATCTGGAAGATTGGACACATCCTACACACACAAACACACTGAATTATGGTCCCCTATAATTGAAGCAAAATCCAGTTTATAAAGAGTGTGTGATTGTGGCTACAAAGTGTGTGCCTTAACGTTTACCTCTCAGAGCTGAAGTTGGAGGCTGTGACGATGACGTCATCTTTGTTTTGGACCAGAACAGGGATCTTTCTGCAGCCTGGGGACTTTAGTAACCTCTGGAGCAGCTTTAACGTCTCTGTTACAATAACACAACCAGTAAAGTCAGGTTTTGTGATGACTGTCAATACTCATCACTAAATCTAAGAGAAAGCAGTATGGTGGGGTAGAGGGAATATAGTTTCACCTGTATAATTATTTCATATCAGTGCAGATGTGGGGAAGGAGTCCAGGAAAGGAAGCAGATTTAGACTTGAGATGCACCCAGAAAGAGAAAGAAAGGAACTGACCTTGTAGGATGTTGGCAGGACACATGTCTATCTTGGTGACCACTACGAACACAGGCACATTGAGGGCCAGGGCCAGACCTAGATGCTCCTTAGTCATCCCTACAATACCTGCATTACTGCCCACCTAGAGAGAGGATGGGAGAGAGACAGGGAGAGGGGGTAAAGAGAGTGAGGGGGGTAGAGAGAGTGAAGGGGGAGGGTAGAGAGAGCGAAGGGGGAGGGTAGAGAGAACGAGGGGGGGGGGGGGGGTAGAGAGAGCGAGGGGGGTGGGGGTAGAGAGAGCGAGGGGGGGTGGAAGGAGGGAGGATGGAAGGAGGGAGAGAGCAAGGGAGGATGGAAGGAGGGAGAGAGCAAGGGAGGATGGAAGGAGGGAGAGAGGAAGGAGGGAGAGAGAGACAAATAACATGGTGAAAGATTCATCATTGGTGCTGTTGATGGATAGTAAAGTCAGAAAAAGCACCAAGGCCCACACGCTACCCCCTCACTCACCATGAGCATGCAGAAGTCAGGCAGGTGTCCAGTCATTCCAAACACTGTGGTCTTGAGATACTTCTCATGTCCAGCTAGGTCTATGAAGGTGATGACCTTAGAGGACCTCTCACAGATCTTAGTCCAGTCTAGACTGCCACCATGGCTGTCTGGCTTATTCACCACCTAGGATACAGGGACAGAGATTACACACAACAACAACTTCATGTCTCCATCTATAAAACCAATTCATCAACACAATTATCAATGAAGCAGGCCTTACATTGTCATCTCTCAAGTGTCATGTCAATGTTATCCCAGTGTAATATCCATCACCTATAAGCCCCTCCTATGTCATCTCCCTCACCTGTCCCTTCTGGTCGAAGCCCAGGATGTCATTCCCCACACTGCTGGTCCTGCCACTCTCCATTTCGTGTTTGTGCCTGAAGAGTTTCTGGCGGGCGAACCCCCTGCCGTTGTCCAGTTCCCCGTGGGTCAACACCCCCAGCAGGGTGCTCTTACCTGCATCCACGTTACCCACCACTGCTACCCTGAGAGGGGAGGGGGGGGGGAGAGGGGGAGGGGGGGGGGGGGGGAGAGGGGGAGGGAAGAGAGGGGAGGAGAGATTTGACATTTGGGACACAAGATCAGATGAAGATGAAGAGGAGAGGGATGAAAACAGAGTATTGCTCGTGTGTTGCTTTGACAACACTGGATTTCCCCCCTTTATGTCAACGTCCCCTTAAGCTTTTTTGAATTTAAATTGCATTTGAGAGACATGCTAGTCCTCGTCAGCCCAGGTCTAATGTCAAAACACGTCTAATTGTTGATCAGGTCAGCCTTTGACCCCTGACACTTGACCTTCCCCCAACTCACCTGACCTCCAAGAAGTCTTGATCACCCACGCGTCGGCGGATGAGGTAGTCGCGTACCTGCCCCCCAGCTTCGATACGCTCCCTCAGCAGGATCAGCTCTGACTCGGTCTGCTCACACAGGGACTGAACTGTGGCTACAGACGCCTCCATGTCTCCCTCATCCAGACCATAGTCACCTCCGTCTGATAGAAAGGGGTGAGGGTTGAGGGGGTTTATCGGTGTAAAATGTCACTCGCTACAGTAAGTGACTGATTCTGTGAGCTAGTGAATGTAGGAGCAAATCAGTGCATACTGTATAGCCTCATTAAGTGAGTGAGTGAGGCTGACTTACCTGAGCCCATCCCAACAACGTAGATGGTCTCCCCACAACCCTCGTCCATCCTCTCCCGGAGTTGTCGTAGTAACGAGTCATACTGCTCTCCATTAGGGCTGACCAGGGCCACCTGACAGGGGAGGGAAGGAGAGACAGAAAATGGTTGATGTAGGCCTGGGTATCCTACAACATAGCCATGGTGGAAAGCCTACACATATTTCCATTGATATAGGCCTAATTGTACTTTATCAAAAGCTATAGGGCTATTCATCTTGTATTGTCCTCTATCTGGGTAGAGTTGTGAATGCTACACCATTTCTGTGAAAAATGGATTATTAATCTCGTCTAAAAACATTTGACTATCTGGGAACTCAGATTTGGCTGTAGATTTACCTTACAAGCTTGCTTTCAGTCCAAATCAATCTCTATACAATGTTCTCAGCTTAGGGAACCCTGATAAAGACAATTTAGAGTTGTGAATTCCCCATTTATGTGAAAATAGATTAATTTAAACAGTGAGCGAGTTCGTTTTGCATCACTCGGGCCCCGGTGGGCGGGGTTTGCACATTTAAGACCATTCCATCGGTCCTAAACTGAAATCTCTACCCACCCAGAGCACCCAGCCACGGAAAAAGAAATCGCCCAATCAAAAGCAGGTGAACTTGCCTGACAGCTTTCTGTTACTGAGTGTTGCATCAGAAGAAGACTTATTTGGCTTTTTCGAGACATACATTGATGGCAGATTTTTAAATCATCATAGTGGTTTCATAATAATGAGTTAAAGTCATTATTACTCAAAGCTGCAGGCTAAAGTTAAATCTAGACTTGGTTTCCTCTATCATAATCGCTCCTCTTTCACCCCAGCTGCCAATCTAACCCTGATTCAGATGACCATCCTTCCCATACTAGATTACAGAGACATCATTTATAGATCGGCAGGTAAGGGTGCTCTCGAGCGGCTAGATGTTCTTTACCATTCGTCCATCAGATTTGCCACCAATGCTCCTTATAAGACATCACTGCACTCTATACTCCTCTGTAAAATGGTCATCTCTGTATACCCATCGCAAGGCCCACTGATTGATGCTTATTTATAAAACCCTCTGAGACCTCACACCTCCCTATCTGAGATATCTACTGCAGCCCTCATCCTCCACATACAACACCCGTTCTGCCAGTCGCATTCTGTTAAAGGTACCCAATGTAAACACATCCCTGGGTCACTCCTCTTTTCAGTTCCCTGCAGCTAGCGACTGGAACGAGCTGGAACACTCAATCTGGACAGTTTAATCTCAATCTCTTCATTCAAAGACTCAATCATGGACACTCTTACTGACAGTTGTAGCTGCTTTGTGTGTATTGTTGTCTCTACCTTCTTGCCCTTTGTGCTGTTTTCTGCCCAATAATGTTTGGACCATATTTTGTGCTGCTACCATGTTGTGTTGCTACCATGCTGTTGTCATGTTGTGTTGCTACCATGTCGTGTTGCTACCATGCTGTTGTCATGTTGTGTTGCTAGCATGCGGCGTTGTCATGTGTTGCTGCCTTGCTATGTTGTTGTCTTAGGTCTCTCTTTATGTAGTGTTGTCTGTGTTTTGTCCCATATTTATATTTGATTTATTTTTTATCCCAACCCCCATCCCTGCACAGGGGTAGGCCATCATTGTAAATAAGAATTTGTTCTTAACTGACTTGCCTAGTTAAATAAAGTTTCATAAAAAATAAACACACACACACCTAGCCTATTTGTTCTGTAGTATTGACACCAAAAAGTCCTAGAAGTATTGCATCTTTCTGTTTATTCTAGTTAATTTCTCTCTGTTGATACTGATCTTGATATGGATGAGTGCCAAAGATGGAGGGAGATGAGTTTCCTGTCAGTCAACAACACACTGATCATTGTTCAGCTCTGTAAATTGAGCCTGGCCCATTTGCCAGAAACACTTCCTTCTGACACACACCATTTCCCTATTGCCCTGTGTTTCATCAGGCCAAGTGGTGGCACAGTATGTATAAGGACTCATCAACCAGAGAAAGAGAGTCATGCCCATGGCTGTGGTTTGTGAGTCACACTGCTGCTGGAGTGTCCTCTCTCTAGCCAGTAGTTACATCAGCCATAACACATTCAAGACCCATTCAAACCACATCTGATATGCTTGCTAAAGCCTCTTAAGGATCCGCACCTTTATTTCAATTTTCTTGTTACTTACAACCTTCATGCTAATTGCATTAGCCTACGTTAGCTCAACCAAAGCTTAAGGTGACAGAGTCAGTAGGACATTTAAAACCACAAACTTTTGCCACAAATATAGTTCTGAACTTTTAGATATGCAATTCTGCATAACATTTTAAGCAAGATGGGCACTCAGCTAGATTGATTAGTATATAGCGCAATCGTTATTCTAACTAGCTAACTTAGCTTGCAATACAGCAGCCAGAATGACAGCAAGTTTAGGCATAATAAATGCCAATTTGAAGATGATAAACACAGCCCCGACTAGCGCGGCCTAGCTAACTACCTTGCTAGTGAAGTCAATACCGAGATCCCCGGTCTCGCCGTTGAAGAGGTCGCCGTCCTCGAGGCACTCTTCCCCGGCGTCATGATCTCCACAACCTCCTCCATCCGGAGCGAAAATGCTCGCGGGCATCAGAGCGTCTGCGAGGACTGGTATGGAATTTGGGCTTATATTCGGCTCGTGTGCAGCCAACGATGCCATTATGTCAGCTTTGCAGTAACGATTGCTATATTGTCTTCTTGCTGTCTCTTGTGTTGATTATTATGACAGCTAGCTAGCTTCAGACCACTAAACAGCTGATATATGTGCAGTTATTACACAGAACTGAGAAACAAAGCAATTGTATGATACAGGCAGAATACAACAATTATCTCGTACGTTTTGGCTATCTGCTTTCTGTGTAGCTAGCAATAAAACATATGTTTACAATCCTCCAAGTGGCAACAGAAAATTGCGGAGACGTAAATTAAAAAACATAAGGGGGTTGGTTCAAAGTGTTTTTTTTGCTGACACACCTTCTTATCAAAAATCTAACCAATTGCGCGCCGAATACCCAAATAATATTCCAGAATAAACCAATCAGAGCAAGTGAGTGCTTCACATATAATTAGAAAAAACGTCCAGCGTGGTTAAAATATCGGCGTGGTTGATATCAGCAATGCGTCAACTCATTGTATCAGGATTGGTTCCTGCTCATTCATTGAATAAAGATAAAGTCGCTTTAACGGAATGATGCAAAGAGGTGCAAAACATGCCTGACATGCCTAACGTTATTCCCAAACAAGCCATAGGTCAAGTAAGTAATAACCAGTCATCGAGGGGAAATCTGCAAACAGGGGGAGACTTCCTTGTGAGATGCCAATGTGATATGTTGATGATAAAGTGGAAACAGCAAGAGCTGTGACGTAGTTAGCTTAGCATTTGATGATTCTGATGGGACATTGGTATAAACAGACCACGAAGCTATAATGTAGCCTGCCAGCGAGTCAGCCAGTGTGCAATCATGGGGCAGGCACACTACACTAGTAACGTTAGTCTATGACACATATAGATAATGAGTGAGCGTAATGTTTACTGTTCATTTTTGTTTATTTCACTTTTGTATATTTTCTACTTCACTTGCTTTGGCAATGTTAACATATGTACCATTCCAATCAAGCCCATTGAATTAAAATGAGTGAGTTTCATACAGGAAGGTACAGGGGCTAAATACAGTCCAGGGAGGTTTCATACCCAAGATAATATTTTTTCCATGGAAATTAAATACAATTTTCTCCCTACTCAAGTCTACCTACTTAATATGATTTAGTAATGATCAGTGCCGCTCAGTCTGACTGACTGATATGTAGGCTGGATGATGGCCTATGATGTGTATGTTGGCAACGATTTCCTTTTTAATTCGGCACATTTGATTTTACTTTTTAACTCTACATTTTTAGGAAAGGGCTCGTTTCACGGTAAAGTCTGCACCTGTTTTATTCTGCGCGAGTGGCAAATAAAATGTGATGTGAACTTGGCATATATTGTAGGCCGATATTATGGTTTCTGTTGCAAGTGTACTACCCAGTGACAACACACGAGAGCAGTATAGATGAGGGAGGAATGGTTTATGTGGATAACGTTATTCAGATGCCATGTGCACAGTTTCCAGTAACTGGGTGTGCCCAAGCCTGAGAAATAGTGTGCTGGTGACCAACATAGATATTACGAATGATAGTGGGCAAATCCCCCAACCGACAAGGTGAATCATTTGTCGATGTGCCCATGAGCAAGGCACTTAACCGTAACTGCCCCATGGTCGCTCGCCACTGATAATGGCAGACCCTGGCCATGACCCCACTCTCCGAGGGTTTCTCAGGAAGAGAAGGATATGCAAAAAAACACATTTCCAATAACCACATGTGTAAAATACACACTTGTACATGACAAATATAAGAAGAAACCAAATTATTATAATAAAATTATGTTGTGTAAAGATCTGTTGGACTACTTTACGTGACTGGAACATTGTCCTCTATATCTAACCCAGTGTACAGTTTGCTGTAGAAGAAGTATCAGTTATGCAGCTGTTTCCTCTGTCCATCCAGCTCTGGTTTCTGTGTTGTAATTGAGTCTTATGACTGTCTCAAGACCAGCCCAGGGGAACTGAGTCTGTGCTACACATTGAACTCTTACACCACATTTAGCAACACACAATGTCATCTGAATTTGGCCTGATACTGTGCTGGTATGTGGGTATGTGTGCATGAAACCACAGAACCATAGAATGATCATGGAAAACGTCTAATTCTCTGGAGGGTGTGTGTGTGCTACTGAATGGAGGATATGTTTTTTGTAAACAGTAGCAATGCAGTCCAAAGTATATTAAATGTGGGCTATCCTGACTTCAATAGCAATGCAGTCCAAAGTATGTTAAATGTGGGCTATCCTGACTTCAATAGCAATGCAGTCCAAAGTCTATTAAATGTGGGCTATCCTCACTTCCCACAGCTGTGCATCGCCTCGTTATTCCCCACTAATTGTGTTCTATTACATCATCATCATGGCTCATGTAGGCTTCCCCCATGTTCCTAGAGAACAGGGACAGCTTGGCCTTGGCAGAATAACACTTCAAGAACAGCTCCTCGATTACAGATGATGAGATGCTGATCTATCGGCCTCCATCTCCAAATTCACAGAAAAGCCACATCCTGTGCCACAGCCTACTGTTGTTTGTCACTGCTTATCTTGGAGTTCCTTTTAGGTAACCACTGTGTCTTTGGTGTTACAGATAAGGATTAGATTTGACTGTATCTTAGGCTAGGTTGAGGAGTGATATTGCAATGAGGAGGAGTTGAAGACAAGGTTTCCAGTTCAGAGTATTGATTAACTAACTAAAAAAGCATAGCACAAAGACACTGGAGCATATTGGGGATAGTATCGAGATATGGAATAGATTTTAAGGTCGGTAGGTATGGTTGTGTGATACAAGTTGTGGTTTTTAGTCAGGTCACGCACAACAAAAGGAAATGCAAAATAATTGGGCCACCTCATAGTTGGGTTGGTTATTTCTAGCAACAAAATGGGCGTGTGCCCAATCATAGCCGCGATAAGTAATTTGGGGTGGGGGTGCTGCAATTTGTGGGCCAGTATATCGGTCCGCTAATACAGAACTAGTAAGGGCCCAGCACACTACTTTTGTGAAAAAACTAAATGTATTTGAGAATTTACCAGCATTTGTATCTTGAGTCTGATAATTATCTGCAAAAAACAGTTGATCTGAAAATAGTTGCTTGATGTAGTGAGCGCATACATTTTCATAGTGGCCCTCTGTGGGAATCAAACCCACAACCCTGGCATTGCAAGGGCCGTGCTCTACCAACTGAGGCACATTATCACATCACATAATCACAAACCCCTTGATTTCTCGATGTACTCAATCACTGTATTGTGCATTTTCTTCTTCGTGTTTATGGAAAGTCTACAGGTACAAACCTAGATGACCAGCCTAGGTACAATACAGTAATGTACATTTACATTAAGTGGTCTGTAAGGATGTTAAATTAATAATGCACAAAAAGTGGTTATTTGATCAAGAAAAATATTTGATTTGATGTGGATGTTTTGTGTCTTTGCCCATAACTTTGCTCCTTTTGATGTGAATGTTTGAGAACAGGGTTTAGCTCTTTCTGGACTCCATTAGAATGACATCACAGAGAAGAGGAAAAGACGGGGCAACAACTCTTACAATTCCAACTATTGAAACCTGCAAGATCCTGTTCTTAATTATACAACTACCTTTCTTCAGCAAAGCAGAGATGCTGAAATTTTTTTGGGGCCCCCACTACAGACATCTATATCAGTCCGATAATACTAGTAAACGCCCAGTGCTGTCACGCCCTGACCGTGGAGATCCTTTTATTCTCTATGTTTGTTTGGTCAGGGTGTGACTCGGGTGGGAAACTCTATGTTCTGTGTTTCTATGTGTTGGCCGGGTATGGTTCTCAATCAGGGACAGCTGTCTATCGTTGTCTCTGATTGGGAATCATACTTAGGCAGCCTTTTTTCCTTTTGTATTTGTGGGAAGTTGTCTTTGTTAGTGGCCTGTATAGCCCTAGTAAGCTTCGCGGTCGGTTTTGTTGTTTATTGTTTTGTTGGCGACATTTATAATAAAGAAAAATGTACGCTCACCACACTGCACCTTGGTCCGGTCATTTCCACGAACGACGGCGATCGTGACAAGTGCACTACTTTTATGAAAAAAATATTAGATTTTTCAGGGGGTGCTGCAGCACCCTCAGCACCCCTACTTTCCATGGCTATGAGTGTAAATATGGGGCAAAACAGACAAGGTTGGATTAGATTGTTGACAACATGTAAACTATATTTAATCTCCAATGTTTATTGAAAACAAATACATTTGTACAATGAACAATTGCTGTCTCTCAAATACATTGTTACAGTTGTTAGCCAGCTAGCCATTTATTTGCCACATTAGCACAGACATGACATCAGTCAAAACTCAAAACAACATAAAACTAGCCTACGATTCCCCATATGGCAATTTCTTGTCATTATCACTAGTTATCTGGCCAATCAGAATCACAACAACTCATGGACTTCTGCCCCATTGAAGCTTGCACATCATTTATGTGACATTGTCTGTTAAATGGTCTATGTTGCCACAAACACTCAACTAATACTGAGGTAAAACAAGCTGCTTTATATACCAGAGGAAGGGAGAGGAATGGTGATTAGCAGTGAGTTCAAAGGTAAGTTCAGTTCGCTTGAACGTTTGCTACATTGTGGAGCAGTTTGTACGATGCCTACAGTGAAAAGCCTACAAGAGGAATATCCTCTGTGTGGACACGTTTTCATATTGTATTGGACTAAGATGAGAATAACTTTGGAGCAGCCAAATGCAGGCTGCTGTGAAACTCACTATTCAGGTAGATTGCAATTTTGGAATTTACATTTATTTATTTTTGTATTTGTAATTTGTTTTATCATTATTGTTATTGTGTATCATGGTTATTATTGTTAGCCTATTTATTAATCAAAATAAGTTATTTAAATATGCCAAATTTTGACATTTTCATTGGCTAAATTTAGTTGTATCTGTCTTTTTTATTGTGTGATCCTTATTTAGTTTAAGATAGATTATAAGTAGGCCTGTTGTAAAATAAATAACAGTAGGCTATTGCTGTCATGTGTTGGGTATGGTAGGCACTAGCGTTTTGGGGTAATTGCTGCAATATAGCCTGTTCAAAACATTTGTGGTGTCATGACTCTCCTGTGAGGATCTGAAGGATCAGGTTACAGTGGGTCCGCTCTACAGCTCCCTCTCTCTCCCACAGAGGTGGAGGGGGCCGCTTTATGGCGCTCGTAAAGTACTCTGCTTCTGGGCTCTGTAGTATCGAGATTGGAATGTCTGTGGAACACAGAGAGACACTTGGTCATCAAAAGGTTGAATAATTCAACAGTATTTCTGTATTCCAAGCAGTTGGAGTGGTCCGTGGACACTTAAGGACAGTCAAGTCTAGTTTCATTTGGTGACCTCATGAAGGATAGGAGACACATATTACTGTTTCTTTGTTTGTATACACTTCTCAATTATGGGGGATGCATCTGAATATTGTATAAAATAAATTATTGAGTATAGAAATACTTTTGGAAAGATAACAATGTGATCTTAGTCTTCTAAATGAGAATTGTTTTTCATAGTAACTTAGGATCAGTCAGTGGCCACGCCCCCATGAGCACAGACATTACATGGCGTCATGGAACGCCCCCTTTTCTACTAAGTATAAAACCCACTTCCGACAAAATTTACATTAGACCAGAAAACATGGAGCTGCCGCTACATGTTGAAATGGTTGGCAACTTTACCAAAGGACAAGGCCAGAGAACGTGGAGATCATCCCCATGCTGAAATGGTTATTAAGAAATCTACAAACTAAAGACCAATTATTCATGCTGCAGCTGTTTAAATTCTTTAGTCTGGGGACAACAGGGACAACAAAGGCATACACTCATAAATATGTGAATTGCAATTTACTTTCAAATGAGTGGTTGTTCATGTTCAAAGTATAAGCATTCCCATGAGTGTAGTGTAGTCGACGTAGGTCCACTCTGAGTTTCCCGCTCTTGAGCTGGCCCCACCCCTTTCCTTTGTCTACCAAGCCATCATATCGGCATAGCCCACTAGGGACTTTTCAGTGTATCATGTCAGTGTATATCAAACCATGTATAACTATTGTGTGTGTTTATGTATTTCTGTGATTGATTAGTTAGTTAGTAAATAAGTAATTAAACCAATTTGTATATCGCTGATTCATGATTTCAGATGCTAGGGTTTGTGCAGAGATCCAAGGGTTTGCGGCATTCGGGAATGAGACTGATGAGGTAATAATACATTAATAGAAGACTGTAATTGATAAGATAATAAAATATCTGTAGAGTTATATTTGAAATTGCAACTCTATAAACAACATTTTCCCGTGGTGCCCCGACTTCCTAGTTAATTACTTGATTTGATAATATAACAGTCTTCACATTTAACGATAGCAAACGTTACGACAGTGGCTAAAACCAGTTTGCAAGTGTTCTGTTTCATTCTGTTGAGACATTTTCTTTGGCCAATTTAAGTTCTAACTGTAATTCTGTGTTTGCGGCAACATAATAGCGTACTCATATTTTCCCTATAAACATTGGCCTGACTTAGTTTTGATATTACCTTAATAAGTTTAGAAGCATTTCTGAAGGTTTGGTGTGGTGTGGCTATAATGAGGCTTTAGCTACTACAGGCCTATGATATGAAGGCAGTGGCTGGGCTCCAACTGTCTTTGACATTTGAACTTGAGGTCAGGAAGACGTTTAAGGCCTACCAGAGTTACTCCGATAATCTAACAATATAATGCTTATCTTTATACAAAATATTCTGATCGAAAATGAAGGAAGTAGCCTCCTTCTGTAGGTCTTTTATCTGTATATTAGACGCAGTAGCTGTCTGACATAAAGACATGCATGTTGGTGTTGCAGCATGGCCGCTGGCATCTCTCTCTCTCTCTATCTCTCGGGGCGAGTCCTAAGATTCTCTTCCTTTATATATATTTTATGTTATTATTTTTTTGTAATATCATACAGTGGACATCTAAGCCTATAGGCCTATGCATGCAATGCCCTGATGTATTTAGTGGTCGCAACTCTGACAGCTGAACCATGAGATGGACAATTATTGTTTTAAGAAAGTACAAAATAAAACAAAAAATAGGCTATAAAACCCTGGCACATACCCTGGCAAATATGTTCTGTAAGGCAGGCCGACACTGGAATAAGTTGCTGAATGATACTATGAGGGCTTTGCAAAGCGGCTTTGTTGCATTATTTGTGTGACAAAAACAAAATTCCCGGATTTTTTACCTATTCCCATGATTTTAAAATAAAGGTTCTGTTCTGGAACAGTATAGATCACGTTAGTTTGCGGTTCTGATTCTGTTCCTCAAAAAAAAAAAATGGGTTATCGGTTCTGTTCCCTGAACCGGTTCCAACCGCTGGTTTGTACTGAACATCACGTTTCCCCAAAACGTTCTTGTAAGTTCTTGAACAGACTTTGAGGTATGTTTGCTCCCGTTTGGTGGGTGTGGCGAATTGTGGCTTGAAACTTGACAGCGTTCCCCAACCCCCAACCAAACCCCTCCCCATATTTCAACTGGTCGTTCAGTACAGCACCGTTTCCGTTCAATTGAACATTCCAGAACGTAAAAACGTACTGAACACAGCCCATATTTTCTGATAACTGTGGACTCACAGGGACATTGTCAAAATTATATATATGATCATTGTGTGTTGAGTAGGGAATATGAGTATTATTTGATTAGATTTTTATTACCTGTGTTCTGGGTTGATTATTTGTGTGTGGCCGCGTGCATGAGGTCAGTGTGTATGCAAGAGAGAGAGTCTTGTTGATTATTTATATGAGTGATGTGTAAACAGAGCCCATTGCTGAGATACAGCCTAATTAATCAGTCTAGTGCTCAGTCCACCTATATTCACATAAACAAACCAATGGTCCCACCTCTCTCTCCCTGCGTCCTACACACACGCCAGAGCATTCTCACACTCACCTCACAGATGCCCCACCACCGCTGGCCAAAGTCACAGATAGACCACTTTACCCCCAACAAGCTAGTCCAGGAAATGTACTCTGTGTTGGGGAAATATCATGCCACCTTTTGACTAATAATAAGCATTTCTGCTTTATTGCCCCTTTGATGGGGGCCTGCTTCCAAAATGCAATACTGTAAGACGATATCAGCTTGTGACTACACTTTTTTCTTCCATATCGTCCTACATAAAACTTGATCAATGATTTAAAACCAATTTTCAACTAAAAGCTACAATTTATTTTCCCCTAGTCAAAAGCTACAAAAGTTTGTCTGGCACCAAATATTTTGCTGTCTCCCAGGCAACAAGAAAGTGATCTGTACTTGTGTCTCTGGTCTTGTGGTCATCTACATCCTTTCCTCTGACTCACCCAAATATATTGTTATTATAAATAGATCATAAATAAACTTTCATTAATTATCTTCTCACTCTCAATCACCTTCAACTATGGACGTTTTATTTTCGTCCTCTCTTGCGTGCTAAATAGTTTATATCGCTTTTTAAAACTTATCTGTGATTGGTCCGTTTTTTGAGCGCCTATACTCCTATTGGTTTATCATAGCGTCACTCACATTTGGCTAGCGCACTTGACCATATAAGCTCGCCTGCTTGGTTCTACTGCAGTCTGAAGCCAGCTAAGCATTCTTCAGCTGTGAACATTTGCGGTTTGTACTGTCAAGATGAGTGTAAGTACAACGTTTTATTTTACTGGTTTACAATGTCTGATATGTTAGTTCATTTGATTGTTATCTGAAAAGTAGCCTACATGCAGTGCAAGTTCATAACGGTTCATGTTGGCGCTTTAAAACAGCTGTTGGGAAAATAATTATCCGATTTTAATAGCCTATGTTCTGTAGCCCAATGTAATAGAGCAATGTCCTCTCTAACAATGCCCTTTTATAGTCAACCTTATTGTCGATGCGTCTAAGAAGACTAATCAGACTTCTGGCACGGTAGATGGTAGACTGTCTTGTTCAGGCTAGGTTTTATGACATAGCACTTTTTATTTTTCTGCAGTGACTACAGATGAGAAGGGTGTCTCATTGCAATATCATTTAGTTATATCGTTTGCAAAAGTTAATTTTATTCTCTCAATGAATTATTTAAACTTTTTGAAACTACTACTGATAACAGAGGTTGTGGACATAGGGCCTGGTGGGGCAGGCATGTAGAAGACAGACAGACAGACAGCAGTGATATGTTTGTTTTGGGGATTAATAAGATCCATGTGTCTTCTAAATAGTTCCTTATACTCTTAATACCTTCCATGTGATCTTTAGATATGATGATCTAATCCGTATGTACTAATTCAAGTTATCGTAAACAGAAGTCAGAATAGATCGAGTAGCAGAGTGATGTTATATCCAGTGAGCCAGTATGATCTTCCCCAAGCGGAGCTATAGGATATACCTACAGTAAACGTCAGGTTAACAAGGGTTAGATTGGCTGTCATGTCCTGAGTTCAGTTGGTAGAGCATTGTGCTTGCAACTCCAATGTTGTTGGTTCGATTCCCACAGGGGAAAAATATGTACAGTTGCTCTGGGTAAGAGCGTCTGCTATTTAATGACTATAATGTAAATGTCAGTCAGGTAAGCTTGATAGTAAGTAACGTATACAGCCAGGAGTTATCATGTGGATTTCCGAACTATGTATATCCATTCTACCCATTCTATTTCTGCATTGCCTGCAGCTGCAGCCCCAGCTGTCCTGTGTCTCTCAAACAGTGTGGAGAGGTATGTCTCACACTGGGATGGGAACTGCAGTCTGAAGTAGCACTGGGCTGCATGTAGCCAAGTCCAGCTAGCGCCATAGATTTTGCACACAGTTTACATTAAGGGGGGAGGACTAACACGGAAATAATGAAATACTTCACTATCGCCCCCTCTCTCTTTCCTCCCCTCTCTCCCACTCTCTCTCTCTGAACTTTATACCACTTTCCCTATTTCTCATTTTTGTAACTTTTCTCTCTCTGTCGGTCTCTTCCACCCTCTACCCCTCCCTTTCTGCTCCTCTCTCTTTATTTCTCTCTCCTCTCTTTATTTCTCTCTCCTCTCTTTATTTCTCTCTCCTCTCTTTATTTCTCTCTCCTCTCTTTATCTCGCTCTACTCTCTTTATCTCTCTCTCCTCTATCTCTCCTCTACATTCTCTCGCTCTTTATTTCTCTCTCCTCTACATTCTCTCTCTCTCTCTCATTTCTCTCTCCTCTACATTCTCTCTCTTTCTCTCTTGTCAGAATGTAGTCTTCTAGTCTGTGCCACACTAATAGAGCTCTAATGTTATATTATCCTGTTGTTGTATTTCTGGATTGGATGTCAATGGGTTTGTGTCTGGCTCTGGACTGTTAAAGGCTTAATACTGAGTCCTACTGTGTATGTCTTGTAAGCAGTGATTTGGTACTTACTGTACGTTCAAAGTTACACGGAAAGCATTAAGTACACACTCCTATCCCCCAGTGACTTACAAGAAGTGCATTCAAGTAAGAAAGCTAAAACACATGTTCAGGGGTAAGGTGTGCCAGTTGTTCTTGTCCAATGCCCACTGTTATGCTGACAGAAACAAAACCGAAGTACAAATGTTGATGTAATTTCCCTTTGAGGTTCCTGTTTGATTAGCTGCTGTTGTCCAGGGTTATACAGTATCTTATCGACCTGGTTTCTAGCTCAACTGGTTAACTGTCTTCTGTCAGAGAAGGAACAGGGAGTTGCCAAGTGACAGAAATGGGTAACATTTACTACACACCACGGCCAATAGATGTCATATGGAAAGAAGGGCAACAATAAGAGGTCTATATGCAGCTCATTAAGAAGACTGTATATGTGCAGACAAACATCTAAACACCATTTCCCCTGACACATGTAAAGATCACTCAGTACTTTGATTCTGTGCCGTGCCCAACCTCCATTGGTCCCATGTTGGCTGCCCACCATAATATGGACCCTGCGGAAAATGTGACTTCACTTAAGCCTTACTGAGTGTAACCCAGCCTTCCTTCCCCCATCATTTATGGACAGATTTAGCCTCCCCCTCCAAATTCCAAATCACTGCATGGAAAATGGGAACGCTGTCCAGGACTGGGATTTATAAAAAATCGTTGGGCCGTTCCATAGATGGAAAAGCTTTAATTAGAGACAGATGTTGTATTTGTTAGACTGACGGGTCTAGGATAAAAGTACAGGAAAGAGTTTAGCAAAGTGTAGCCATACTCTATAGCTCTCTACACCAGAGCCACGTCCATCTACATTATACCCACTGAACACACACTGGTTGAATCAGCGTTGTTCCACATAATTTTAATATGGATTATACATTGAATTGACATCTGGGTACTTACTATAACAATGCTTTGATAGAACCATCTTTGTTTCAGAAGTTATAGGCCATAACTTATGGCCAATTACGTATTAACTATCAGCTAATTGCACCTTTAATGTTTTTCAATTGATGTATTTCTCTCTCTCGGTCTCTCCCTTCTCTCTCTCCCTACAGGGTGTTGTGGTAAAGAACATGTCCTTCAAGGTGGGCCAGACCCTGACCATCACAGGGATCCCCAACTCTGAGGCAACACAGTGAGTAGCTAACCACCATTCAGACACAATTCATTGTCACTCCACTTCTCAGTCAGCAGCCTAGAGACCTCCTAGAGAAACTAGTCACTGTTTCACGAGAATGATCCGTTCATATTCACAACATATATTATCAAACTACAATGAAAGTAGATAAGATAAGCTGTTTGTGTAATTATCAATCCATACCCTCTTGTCCTGTAGGTTAACGGATGTTCCTTATCCCTTCTGTCTGTTTGCTCTCCTCTTCCTTTCCTGTAGTTTTGTCATCAACGTGGGCAACAGCGAGGATGACCTCGCCTTGCACATGAACCCTCGCTTCGACGCCCACGGAGACACCCGGGCCGTGGTGTGTAATTCCTACCATGGAGGCAAGTGGTGTGAGGAGCACAGAGAGGGAGGATTCCCCTTCAACCAGGGAGAGAAGTTTAAGGTGAGAAATTACATTGTGTGTGTTTCCAATTTAACCCATGCTGATGTGAATGTCCTCCTCTCTTCCCATATGTATAAGGGAGTTCTACTGGGGACCTCTGGTGGCAATAACTTGCAATCACTGCATCCTAAATACCTAAGCACCTCTTTGGATAAAAATGTGTAATTACCTCTGTCTCAGATAAATATCACCTTCACCAAGGAGCAGTTCCTAGTTTCTTTTCCTGACGGCTCTGAGATCCACTTCCCCAATCGCCAAGGAGACGAGAAGTATAAATACATGCACTTCGAGGGCGACGTCAGGATCCAGGGCGTCGAGATCAAGTAGACCAGTCGGAGTGGAGAAGAATCCTCCTCAATTGGATCTTTAGCTTTCTTGTCTGGCTACTCATTGGCTTTCCAGAGGTCCACACACAACAAGCCTTATTCTCTGTTTTTTTACTCACTCACCATAGTTTTAAGTTAGTTTTAATGCTGCCATTCCTAACCAATGGATGGAGCCACTAACAGTGAAACCTGCAAGTAAAATAGACATTTTACAATAGCAGCACATTACAAGCTTGGAAGTGTTGAAATGGTTTTATTGAAGATAAATGTGTCTTTCATTAATGTGGAACAATCATTCCAGATCATTCCAGAAGTGGATTAAGAAAAGTGCAAAGTATTTGTTCATTAAAATGATCTTTTTATGAACTATTTCAGATTGTTTCTTCCTTTGTGAAAATGTGATTTTTAATCAGCAGGTTCTCTTTTTGTACATGTCTGTGTAGCTATCAATGTTAGAGATCGTTTCTGCATAATAGCACTTTGGATAGGCTAGTATTCTTCAGTGACTTTATTACAAGATGTCAGGCTACAGATTCATTCATGCAGCCTAATTACTAATGAATTAAATCAGCGATGCAACTCCTGTGCAGTTACAGTTGAAGTGGGAAGTTTACATACACCTGAGCCAAATACATTTAAACTCAGTTTTTCACAATTCCAGAAAAAAAACCCTGTCTTAGGTCAGTTAGAATCACCACTTTATTTTAAGAATGTGAAATGTCAGGGAATTTTCTCCTGCAGGAGGGACTGGTGCATTTCACAAAATAGATGGCATCATGAGGTAGGACAATTATGTGGATATATTGAAGCAACATCAAGACATCAGTCAGGAAGTTAAAGCTTGGTCGCAAATGGGTCTTCAAAATGGACAATGACCCCAAGCATACTTCCAAAGTTGTGGCAAAATGGCTTAAGGACAACAAAGTCAATGTATTGGAGTGGCCATCACCTCAATCCCATAGAATATTTGCTGGCAGAACTGAAAAAGTGTGTGCGAGCAAGGAGGCCTACAAACCTGACAGTTACACCAGCTCTGTCAGGAGAAATGGGCCAAAATTCACCCAACTTATTGTGGGAAGATTGTGGAAGACTACCTGAAACGTTTGACCCAAGTTAAACATTTTAAAGGCAATGCTACCAAATACTAATTGAGTGTACGTAAACTTCTGACCCACTGGGAATGTGATGAAAGAAATAAAAGCTGAAATAACTCCTTCTCTCTACTATTATTCTGACGTTTCACATTCTTCAAATAAAGTGGTGATCCTAACTGACCTAAGACAGGGAATGTTTACAAGGATTAAATGTCAGGAATTGTGAAAAACAGTTTACATGTATTTGTCTAAGGCATATGCAAATGTCAAACTGTAGATACTTTTATACCTGTTTCCTCCATTATCGTCACAAGATCCGTTGCCGTTTTCTGGGATTGATTTGCACTTTTTGCACCAAAGTTTGTTCATCTCTAGGAGACATAACGCATCTCCTTCCTGAGCGGTGTGACGGCTGTGTGGTCCCATGGTGTTTATACTTGCGTACTGTTGTTTGTAAAGATGAACGTGGTACCTTGAGGTGTTTGGAAAGTGCTCCCAGACTTGTGGAGGTCTACAATTATTTTTCTGAGGACTGATTTCTTTTGATTTTCCCATAATGTCAAGCAAAGAGGCACTGAGTTTGAAGGTAGGCCTTGAAATACATCCACAGGTACACCTCCAATTGACTCAAATGATGTCAATTAGCCTATCAGAAGCTTCTAAAGCCAAGACATTTCTGGAATTTTCCAAGCTGTTTAAAGGCACAGTCAACTTATGGAAATGTAAACTTCTGACCCACGGAATTGTGATACAGTAAATTATAAGTGAAATAATCTGTCTGTAAACAATTGTTGGAAATATTACGTGTCATGCACAAAGTAGATGTCCTAACCAACTTGCCAAAACTATAGTTTGTTTAACAAGAAATTTGTGGAGTGGTTGAAAAACGAGTTTTAATGACTCCAACCTAAGTGTATGCAAACTTCCGACTTCAACTGTATATAGTCATTTGTAACTAATTGTCAAACCCATCCTGGTCCTCAATACACATTTACTGGTTAAACAGCCAGCTGTATGTGATTATGATACTGAGAATAACCATGTTTTAGCATTGCAGCATTACCTTTCTATGCTAGTTAATTAAACCACATGGTAGATGAATTATCAACCTCTTCAGCCTATGACGATGAGCTCATGCCTAGCTTAAGAGGTGTTGAGTCATGTCACATTTAATGCATGTATGTAAATACATACAAGATATGTGAAAGAAATCCACTGCAAATTGCACTGTTCAATAGAAAAATGTACATTAATCAAATGAGTTCACCTGTATTTGATTGGTCGAGCAGTGGTGAGTGAATTGGCTCATGATCCAATCACAGTTCGTGTCAATAAAGTTGGAAAATCGCAACACTTAGAGTGAAAACACTGCCTGTACCAAGCATTGTGTTTGACCTGCAGTTTTGAAAGATTTCTACTGAAATGCCTAGCAAATAAAAGCTTTAGTAACAAGACATTCATCCTTCCGTTCTTAGAGTGCCTGGATGAGAAAAATAAGCCCAAGGATCAATGTTGCTTTTTGCTTTACTAAGTGGTGGCCATTATCCCCTTAGTTTTTCTGCCAGTCCATAGACTACCCTTTTCCAAAGAGCACTGTACCCCATGGCCTATTGGCCTTATGGTTTTAACCCATTTGACTGCACCAGCACATAGTTTTTCTGCCAGTCCATAGACTACCCTTTTCCAAAGAGCACTGTACCCCATGGCCTATTGGCCTTATGGTTTTAACCCATTTGACTGCACCAGCACATAGTTTTTCCCTAAAGACTCACTTCGGTTTTAGGCACAAGATATAGCCAGTATACAGGTATATACACACTTTTCAACACATATGGCTAACATAGGAACTACAATGGGGCATCAGGAACATTGTTTTTTTGTCTTACAGTGCATTTCCACAAAATGATGAATCGGATAGTCACCCTTATTTTGGTTTAACCTTTGTGTGGTGTTCTGTTCTGTGGAACCCATTTTCAATATTTACTAAAAGAAAAACTATACAATTAATTATTTTTTCAACCTGAGACTCATTGGCCTTGGCTCATTTTATGTGAAGAACATGTAAAATAACACCTTTTCATTGAGTGCACACTGTTCACCCCCCTACACATTATTATTACATATGTGGTGTTCGGGTCCACCTGCACAATGTTACTACAATAAATTATTGCGATACATTGTATAAAAAAATATAAAAAATTCCCACACTCTACCCCAGCCAGGGGCAAATTGGGGGAAGGACACAACAAATAAACAGCTGTGCATGTGTCCTGAGCACAATCAATCAGTATGGCAAAAAATTATCTCTGCTTAGAGGGTCTTAGAAATGCTTTTTTGCAGAGAGAGAAGCTAGTGTGGAAGGAGCGATATGAAGATCATGTCTCTGTCAATTCGGAATCTGACAGCGAGTTGGAAAAAGAGGATGAGATTGACCCTCAGCCAGGATCAGCCCGTCAACAGCCAACCCCAGGATAAGCCCGTCAACAGCCAACCCCAGGATCAGCCCATCAACAACCAACCCCAGGATCAGCCCGTCAACAGCCAACCCCAGGATCAGCCCGTCAACAACCAACCCCAGGATCAGCCCGTCAACAGCCAACCCCAGGATCAGCCCGTCAACAGCCAACCCCAGGATCAGCCCGTCAACAGCCAACCCCAGGATCAGCCCGTCAACAACCAACCCCAGGATCAGCCCGTCAACAACCAACCCCAGGATCAGCCCGTCAACAGCCAACCCCAGGATCAGCCCGTCAACAACCAACCCCAGGATCAGCCCGTCAGCAGCCAACCCCAGGACCAGCCCGTCAGCAGCCAACCCCAGGACCAGCCCGTCAGCAGCCAACCCCTATTGGATGCAGAAACTGGCAGAGAACTTTTCAGTACAACAATGTCTCTGGAAAACTTCCACATTATTTCCAGGATTATCTGCTTTGATAACTGAGACACCAAACCAGCTTTGCGGCAGAGAGACAAGCTAGCTGCAATCAGGTCAGTGCAGAGAGACAAGCTAGCTACAATCAGGTCAGTACAGAGAGACAAGCTAGCTGCAATCAGGGCAGTGCAGAGAGACAAGCTAGCTGCAATCAGGTCAGTGCAGAGAGACAAGCTAGCTGCAATCAGGTCAGTGCAGAGAGACAAGCTAGCTGCAATCAGGTCAGTGCAGAGAGACAAGCTAGCTACAATCAGGTCAGTACAGAGAGACAAGCTAGCTGCAATCAGGTCAGTGCAGAGAGACAAGCTAGCTACAATCAGGTCAGTACAGAGAGACAAGCTAGCTACAATCAGGTCAGTGCAGAGAGACAAGCTAGCTGCAATCAGGTCAGTGCAGAGAGACAAGCTAGCTGCAATCAGGTCAGTGCAGAGAGACAAGCTAGCTGCTATCAGGTCAGTGCAGAAAGACAAGCTAGCTGCTATCAGGTCAGTGCAGAGAGACAAGCTAGCTGCAATCAGGTCAGTGTAGAGAGACAAGCTAGCTGCAATCAGGTCAGTGCAGAGAGACAAGCTAGCTGCAATCAGGTCAGTGCAGAGAGACAAGCTAGCTGCTATCAGGTCAGTGCAGAAAGACAAGCTAGCTGCTATCAGGTCAGTGCAGAGAGACAAGCTAGCTGCAATCAGGTCAGTGCAGAGAGACAAGCTAGCTGCAATCAGGTCAGTGCAGAGAGACAAGCTAGCTGCTATCAGGTCAGTGCAGAAAGACAAGCTAGCTGGTATCAGGTCAGTGCAGAGAGACAAGCTAGCTGCAATCAGGTCAGTGTAGGACAAGTGGGTGACCCACCTTCCCCTGTTTTACAACCCTGGGCCCACCGTTACTGTTGATGAGCAGCTTATGCCATTTAGGGGCCGCTGCCTCTTCAGGCAGTACATACCGTCTAAAGCCACACCATATGGAATCAAGATCTGGGCTGCCTGTGATGCTGCTTCATCATATGCATGGAAAACATTTTTTTTTTCATGGTACGTATTGCTTTTTTGTTATTACACTTACTGATAATTTAAAAATAATATTTCAATTCTCCACCCATTTCATTTTATGGATAAAGAATCTTCCATGAAAGATAAACAAATTAACAATGAAAGATAAATCAGGGTCAATATCGTTTGGATCAAAATAAAACATAATATCAGAGTCTCAGAGTCTTAACATTAATAGTTGTTTATTTTCAAATAAAATCTTACTCACTTCAAAATCTTCTGACATAAGAACAGTGCCAAAATAAATGGTCAAGAGTCTCTGGGTCTCAACCACAAAATACTAATTTGTTATCAGTAGCTAATTTGAATATGTGTATAATATTAGGTATTATAATATTATTATATATTATAATATATATATATATAATAGGTATTTTTTTATTTAACCAGTCAGTTTTGCTTACAATGACAGCCTATCAGGGAACAGTGGGTTAACTGCCTTTTTCAGGACCAGAACAACATATTTTTAGTACCTTGTCAGCTCGGGGATTTGATCCAGCAACCTTTCGGTTACTGGCCCAATGCTCTAACCAACCGCCAGGTAGATTCTATGAATGATTCTATGAATGAGTTTGTATGATACAATATTTGCCAGACAACAACGAGATTATGTTCCAGTTCACTTGTCTTAGGGCTGCAAAGCAGAGGGAAAGGTAACATATTGACATAGTTCTTATGTTATAGTAGTTAGAGTTTAAAATGTACATGTCTTCTAGCTGTATTGAGGCTACAAACTCCTCAACAGTTGCACTTGGAGTCATGTTATTTTCTCCTAAAAGAAGAATAGCACCTTTAGGGACAGCTCTAACAACTATTAGAAACTCCTCAGGAGTGAAAGTAACATTGTGTGTTCTCATACATTCTGAATAATCATATTGTTGTCCATCATCAATCATTTTTTAACTCAAATAATGCTGTTGTCAAACCAGTTCTGGTGTGTTGTATTTATGTCTTTATTATTCCAGATTGTATATCTATGTTGGGAAAAAACATGTTTGTACATGAAGTTCCAAGTTAGAAGTACCTGTTAATGAAAGTTAGCAAGCTTAATAGGCATCCATGTCAAAGTTGCATGTGAGTAAGAATTCTAGACCACCAATCTGTTGAAATATTAAATGAGGGATTATATTCCAAATGCAATTCTTATTTCTCAAATAGTTTTGTATCCATTTGATCTTAAAGATGATATTATTGGTTTTAATATCCAGAGCATTCAACTCTCCCTCACTTTGGGTGCTACATATTACCGCTTTTCTTAAATAATTAGGTTTATTCCTCCGTATGAAGTTAAATAATTTAGTATCAACCATTTTAGTTACTGACAGTGGAACATCCAAGGCAAGGGAGGTATAAACTAATCTGGACCTTCAGATTGATAAAAGTACATGCCCAGATAAAGACAGATCTCTTAATAACCAGGAGTTAAATCTCTTTCCAATGTCCTCTACAATAGGAGAGAAGTTTAAGTTGTCCCTTTCTGTAATACCAAGATATGTGATCACATCTTTTACAGGGATATCATTTAAAAAAATAATAATAATAATTTAACTAGGCAAGTCAGTTAAGAACAAATTCTTATTTACAATGATGCCCTACACCGGCCAAACACTAACCCAGACGACGCTGGGCCAGTTGTGCTCCGCCCTAGGGAACTCCCAATCCAACTCCAACTCCCAAGGCCGGTTATAACACAGCCTCAAATTTAACCAGGGTCTGTAGTTACACCTCTAGCAGTTATTCACCCATAGTTAGTGTTTGGTTTACCAGTTCTCAAGTCAGCCTTTCCTCATTCAAGTGTTTGTGTAAATTCTTCACAATAAAAGGCTGTTTTTCACCTGCAATTAGGCAGTGTTTAGGCCTCCCAGTTCTGTCCGAGTTAGACTCTGGCTCTCTCTCAAATGTTCTGATTTGGCCGCATTTCTTTCCCATCGATGGTCACTCTTGCACTGACAAAAAAAAATCAGTTTCGAGCTGCAGCTGCCATCGGCCACAGTCCCTCCCGTGTCACTTTGACCACCGAGGTCAGATCCTCTGTGAACCTCCATTGTTGCGTGATGAGGAACTCACAGTTCTTCGCTCGCCTAAAGAGAAGATCCCGTGTAGATCTGTTGGTGAACCAGATGATGGTTGTCCTGGGTCTCTTGTCATGATTCCTGAGTCCCGAAACGATGAACGGGAATGACAGCTTCACAGATGTCAACAACTCCTCATTTGATGTCGTCACCCACCTGTTCTGGAATTCCATGGATCCTCAGGTTTCACCAGGCCTGGTATCTCTCCTGCTCATTCACCTTTTGCTCGAGTTCAGCCACCTTCTTTTCATTTTCCTGTCAGATAACTTCCGTTTTCACTTTTGATGGTTTTCACTTCTCCAGAGATAAAGTCAACAAAAAAAATGTTAGCATCAATTTTCATCGTATTCACCCGAACCATGTCCTCCAAGCCATTTGCCCTTTCATCTATCTTTGCTGTCAAAAGCATCACAACAGAGTGTAAGCCTCATAAAGCCTCATAGAATGGAATCCATGCAGGACAATGTGGGAACTGGAGGTCCACATCGACATTAAAGAGAGAAGTAGTAAGAAGTTGGCGAGGTTTCTCAGGTGAGCAATCATTTTAAACCGAATTTGAAATGATGGATTTATTGGTGATTCATCAACTATTGTCGATAAAACCACTAGGAGGAGCCAAGCGACTAATAATGAAAACAAATACACCAAAAATAGTTTTTCTCATAGTTCGGTGCTATCAGCTATTTCTTAAAATGGATGTTTGGACTAATTTGCAGAACTGAAACAAACAGATATCCGTCTAAATGATCAAGGTAGTAAATAAATATTGCTATTTGATTGAAAATCAGTTAGTACATTGTTTGCTACCTCATTCAGGGGATGAACCATTTTAGTTTCAGTGACCCAATATTTTGGATAAAATATTTACTCAATATTTTTGCTATTCTTTGAATTATCAACACATCTGACCACACATTATACAGACTGTCTGGTTTTGGAATGGATATTATTATAGGCCTAATTCAGAGATGTTTTTCCCAACACTAATACTATCTATGTTGTGACTGTTTTATGTACTGTAACTACAGTATGTGATTCGGGGCTTTGTCAGTAGACAGACAAGTCAACGTGTAGCAAAGGGCTGTTTTGGTTTTATCACAAACTGTCACATTCCTGTAGGCTGTCCGTGGTGCTGATCACTAATCCTCTGTTTGCCACTCCAGTAAGATGAAGTGAGAGACTGTGACAAGCGTGCGTGTGTGTGTGTGTGTGTGTGTGTGTGTGTGCATCTCTCACCTCTTTTCTTCCCCTCTCTCTTTGTCCCCTCTTTCTTCTTCCCTCTCTCCACCTGTGTACGCACACACACACAGAGCCATAGGATATGGTTAACCACACAGGAATGTCACACGGAATAGCATTATGTGTTATTCAAATTTGATCTGATGTAATATAATGTGATTGGTCTGAAAGAGTTCTGAGGAGAGATAAGGAGAGCAGTGGAAAGCAACCCTGTCTTTCAGATGTCATCTTTGGCAAGACTGTAGCAGGCTATGAGATCATTTAAGGTGACCTGCCACTTTCCTGACAGAAATCCTGTGTGTCTGTGTGTGTTCTCTCTAGTTGATTGACGTATTGTTTGAGAGTGTGTGTGTGTATGTGTGTGTTTTAAAGTGTGTGTGTGTAAGAGTGAGTTCTCAGTAGTTGATATATGAAGATCCTCCATGCCCTGTGTGTGTGTATGTGTGTGTGTGTGTGTGTGTGTGTGTGTGTGTGTGTGTGTGTGTGTGTGTGTGTGTGTGTGTGTGTGTGTGTGTGTGTGTGTGTGTGTGTGTGTGTGTGTGTGTGTGTGTGAGCAAGAAAGAGACAGAGTGAGTTTTCTGAAGTTGATTAACGGTATATTTTAGGGCTGGTGTATGTGAGTGTGTTTACTTCTCTAGCTGATTGGCAGTATTGTTTGGGAGTGTACGCATGCATGCATGCATGTGCATATGATTGTAGTGTATGTGTGTGTGAGATTGCTGTGGTGGACACAGGCTCTGCCTGAACTGTTGTTTATCCCTCTGCTCTAGAGTCCCAGGTGTGTGTCTGTGTATGAGAGTGTGTGTGGTAATCAGCTCTCAGTCGGCACCAGCGCTGTCAGAGGTTGTTTCCCTGGAGAGGAGAGAGCAAAGATTTGGATACCATGACGACCAGTTTTATGTCAGACTCAGTCTCGGCTCTCCCTCCGCCTCTCCCCCCTCAATCTCTCTCTCTGATTTCTCTCTGCTCTTCCTCTTCTTATCTTTAATTGAATTGGTGTGTGTGTGTGTTTTTCTACATGTTTCTGCCCATGTGTGTGTGTGTGTGTGTGTGTGTGTGTGTGTGTGTGTGTGTGTGTGTGTGTGTGTGTGTGTGTGTATGTTTGCCTACATGTGTTTTTATGCGTCTGTGCCTAGTGAATGCGTCTGATGGTTCGGCGTCCGTGTGGATATTTTTAGCAGGGCTGGAGACCTGCCCTCCCCTCAGCTTCATTGATCACTCTTTCTCTCTCATTCAGTTGGTTTCTCTCCTTCAATTAGCTTCCCTGCACTATGCACTTTGAGAGAGAGAGAGAGAGAGAGAGAGAGAGAGAGAGAGAGAGGTATAGAGAGAGAGAGAGAGAGAGAGAGAGAGAGACTTGACCATCCCCATCAAGTTAGAGGAAGAGCGCTATAAATGACCTGAAGATAGACGCTATCCACACATAGACTGAGTGAGGGAGGGAGGGATGACCACCGCAGTGAGTGGTCCCTCTGGGAAATGGATGATAGGTTCTCAGAGACAAACCACCCCTTTCATTGGACTGATGAGGCTGATGTCTGAGTTCATTGCAGTTCACACAATCATAATGAGTGTTGGGGGGTGGGAGTGTGTGTGTGTGTGGTGAGGGGGTTTAAGCATGCAAAGCACACACACACACACGCTCACACGCACCTGTCTAATCTATTTTGTTAGGGCTTTGATTAACACCCTCTAATTACCCTCATCAGAGTAGTCTCTGAGGAATACACACAAGTGCGCGCGCACACACACATATACACTTGTTATGTTCTTCTATCCTCGTGGGGACCTAATATGTAATTTCCATAAAAAATCATATTTTCCCTAACGCCTACCCTAACCCTAATTCTAACCCTAACCCTAATTCTAACCCTAATTCTAACCCTAATTGTAACTTTAACCCTAATTGTAACCCTAACCCTAATTCTAACCCTAATTCTAACCCTAATTGTAATGCAAACGCTAAACCTAACCACTAAGTTTAAAATAGCCTTTGATTTTTTCCTTGCTTTACCATTCTTGTGGGGACATTTGGTGATTTTAGGTGAGTAAAAAACAGAGAATAAGGTGTGTGTATATGTGTGTGTCCTGCCTGGTGTGTATACAGGGATTTTGCTCTAGATTGAAGACTAAGTTAGATGTCCATCCAGGTCCCATGAACGTCTAGAATTGCCTTCAAAACCGGCCACGTGATTGTTACTAGTTTCAAGTAGGCTGGCTGAGTGTAAGGGGCTTGTAGATGGGGATGGTGGATAAGTGGTAAAGCCACTCTCCGGTGCCAAGGTTTGCATGTTCAATCCCATAGCTAGGGGATAATGTTTTGTTTTTCTGCTTTCCTAAACTTTAACCCTTAACTTAATCACTCTGAATTCATTTCTAAACCTAACCCTATTTTAATCCTATCCCAAACTGTAATCCTTAACTTAACAAGAAGTGAAACCCCTAGCCCAATGCAAGTGTTTTTGGTTAGGTGAGTGTCTCAACTTAAACATCAAAAACCAACGTTTACATTGAGATCACCCATAGACGTGGACAAATGTCAAATTTCGAAGTTAAACAGTGATACATTGTTGGTGTATATACATGAATAATTCATCTCATCATGTGAGTGTTTGCTCAGACCGTTATGTGATTCCCCATAGTGTTGTTATTTTGGCATGTCATATGTCATCATTAAGTGTGTGTGTGTGTGTGTGTGTGTGTACACTATACAGTATACAATATGCTGTATGTGTGAGTGAGAGAGGAGGAATGTGTGATTCACCTAGCCTTACATAAAGCTGATCTCTAAATATAGCAGCAGGCAGCATGCATGACTCCAGATTTCTGCACCAAAGCTATCGGCTACATTGATATGTGCGTGGGCCCCACACAGCTGACTGCTCTCCTGGCTCACTGGCTTAACACACTGCACCATCCCCTTAGCTTACCTCAGCTGGAGACACTAGCATTAGTTTAGCTTAAACCAGCATCTTCCCCCATACCATACCTTAGCTAGAGGCTAAAGTTAGCTTAGCGTCATCCTCCCACTTTACATCATGTAGAGCAGGGGTGTCAAACTCTTTCCATGGAGGGCCTAGTGTCTGCTGGTTTTTATTTTCTCCTTTCAGTTAAGACCTAGACAACCAGGTGAGGGAGTTCCTTACTAATCAGCTGACCTTAATTCATCAATCAAATACAAGGGAGGAGAAAACCCACAGACACACGGCCCTCTGTGGAACTAGTTTGACACGTGATGTAGAGACACTAGCGTTAGCATTCATTAGCTTAGCTTAAGTCATTCATCATCCCAATGCTTTCCCTTAGCTAGAAATTAGCTTTAGTTTAGTATCTGTATCTAGTTGTATTGTTGAAGTGTGTCATGGTTAAGATGAGAAGCTGCTCTCATAGCATCCTTCCAAACTGCTGTGAGATGTATGCTACTAGAAGTGTGCAGAGAGAACATAACGTAGCCGAAGCCACAGTAAGTGTAACTAATGTACAAACTAAACATTTGAATAGCTGGTGACTTACGAGACCTGCGCTGGTAACAAGTCTAGTGAATCTGAACGGGCCTTTTTAATGGGGCTTTAACCACAAGATGGGGGCTGCCGGGTCTCTGTGAGAGTGGTGATGGAACTGCTGTCAAATTGGCTTTAATTGGCAATTACTGGTGAGTGTGTTTTTATGTGTGTGCGCGCAGGGGCAGACTGGGACAAGGATTTGGCCCTGGCATTTTATCCACACCAGCCGACATCACTGCACATGCTGCCAACTCACCCCCACCAAATCATGAGTAATAATTTTATGTAATTCATAGTACTTTATTAAGAAGTGTTATGATTGGACTACTGAGGTATTCAATAAATGTTGTTGCATCTATCTAAGCAGGAATGCATGATTCAAGATACACTACGTGGCCAAAGGTATGTGGACACCCCTTCAAATGAGTGGATATGGCTATTTCAGCACCACTCGTTGCTGGCAGGTGTATAAAATTGAGCACACAGCCATGCAATCTCCATAGACAAACATTGGCAGTAGAATGGCCCGTGCTGAAGCGCTCAGTGACTTTCAATGTGGCACCGCCAAATGATGCCACCTTTCCAACAGGTGAGTTTGTCAAATTTCTGCCCTGCTAGAGCTGCCCCGTTCAACTGCAAGTGCTGTTATTGTGAAGTGGAAACTTATATTAGCAACAACGGGTCAGCCGCAAAGGAGTAGGCCACACAAGCCCACTACCGAGATCCAAACTGCCTCTGGAAGTAACGTCAGCACAAGAACTGTTCGTCGGGAGCTTCATGAAATGGGTTTCCATGGCCGAGTAGCCGCACACAAGCCTAAGATCACCAGGAGCAATGCCAAGCGTCGGCTGAAGTGGTGTAAAGCTCACCGCCATTGGACTCTGGAGAAGTGGAAATGTGTTCTCTGGAGTGATGAATCACCAGGAGAATGCTACCTGCCCGAATGCAGAGTGCCAACTGTAAAGTTTGGTGGAGGAGGAATAATGGTGTGCGGCTGTTTTTCATGATTCGTACTAGACCCCTTAGTTACAGTGAAGGGAAATCTTAATGCTACAGCATGCAATGACATTCTGTATGATTCTGTGCTTCCAACATTGTGGCAACAGTTTGGGAAAGGCCCTTTCTTGTTTCAGCATGAAAATGCCCCTGTGCACAAAGCAAGGTTCATACAGAAATGGTTTGTCGAGGTCGGTGCGGAAGAACTTGCCTGACCTGCACAGAGCTCTGACAACAACCCCATCGGACACCTTTGGGATGAATTTGAATGCCGACTGCAAGCCAGGCTTAATCGTCCAACATCAATGCCCGACATCAAATCCATATCAAGGCCCGTGTGTGTGTGTGTGTGTGTGTGTGTGTGTGTGTGTGTGTGTGTGTGTGTGTGTGTGTGTGTGTGAAGGTCACTGTGCCCAGTGTCAAATGTTTTATAGTACCAGCCTAGTGACACACATAGGTCGGATGGAATTGCCCCTGTAAGCACTAATGAGTTTTGCCTGTTAATTCTTCATGGATAAGAAAACTATAGCAGTGGTTCAAGTAAGGATAGCATTGTGCAAACTGCCCAAACTGCTCTGTGGGTTTAAATTACCATGAGGCACAAATCAATGAGTTCTACCTTTTTACCTCCTTTTGGATAACACTACACTAAGATTAGATCAAGTGAGCTATGATAGGGAAGGGAATGGCAAGCTGCCCAGTCAGGGACTCTTGATGTAGGTTTCAATTAACACTAAGTGTGTTTTACTTTTTAACCTCCTACATTGAATACGGCTATATAGGATTGGGTGAAGAGAGGGACGTGATAGGGCAAGCTGCCCAGATCCTGTTCCATAAAACCCTGTAGTGGATCAGTAGATCAGTAGGACAGGGGTAAACCACGGGGCCAGTGGTGTGTTAGACTGTGGCTCTTATCCAAAGTTGACTCACTCTGTTGTTCATCCTCACTACTTCAGTCACCATTCATTTTCAATGATTTTTCATTTAGATCAAAAGAAATCCAAATTGTCTTTTTAGTAACAAACATTATCCTCTTTTAGGGAGTTCTGTTTTGTAACAAACCTGTGTTGTTATAAACTGACAACAAGACACTGCACATGAAATTGATTTGAGGACTTGCTTTGTCCTGATAAAACACATTTTGAATGTGATACAAATGACAACATCAGCAACTCCATTGTAAACAGAGCACTTCGGGTAACTGAACAGGGCCAGAACTCCCAACCCTTTTAAAATGTATTCTGGTCCATATTCAGCTCTGCTTTGTCTCTTCCACCTCTTCCACAATGTCAACCTGAAGGGCTCCTATTGAGAAGCTACAGTACTTCGGTTCATTAGCAACACTAAATGGACCACTGTAAGGCTAATACTGTAGCCATATGCTAGCATGACATCATTGAGCCTTCACTGACTCTCTGCATGCATACCAACAGTCTAACAAGGCTTCCTAGCCTCATCTCCTCTCTCCTCTCCTTGTATCCTCTCCTTATCTCATATTTTTGTCTCCTCACCTTCATTCACACTGATTGGAAAAATAGACCATGGAAGAAAGTCCACAGCCATATTGCCTTTACCTATCGTATGGTTTAAGATCAGTGCAGCTGAAGGAGAGGTGAGGGGAGGAAGCCACTTCAGATAAAGATGCACCCCCAGACTCAGTATAGTAAACTCCCTGGAGATAAAGTCACTACAGGTCATTACTCTTCAGCAGCTGTTTTATTTACCCAATGTGATTAAATGACAGCAGGGGAATCAGCATTACCAGTCTTGTCTGTTGTTATGGCTGCTTATAATAAGGCATTCTGATCAAGGTCATGATGTAGACACTTCAAAGGGTTTTTATATACTGAACAAAAATATAAACACAACATGTAAAGTGTTGGTCACATGTTTCATGAGCTGAAATAAAAGATCACATAAATGTTCCATACTCACAAAAAACGTATTTCTCTCCTATATATCTCTCATATACTGTATAAAAGCTCATTTCTCTCATATAAACACATTTGTTTACATCCCTGTTTGTGAGCATTTCTCCTTTGCCAAGATACTCCATCTGCCTGACAGGTGTGGCATATCAAGAACCTGATTAAACAGATCATTACACAGATGAACCTTGTGCTGGGACAATAAAAGTCCACTCTAAAATGTGCAGTTTTGTCACACAACACAATGCCACAGATGTCTGAAGTTTTGAGGGCTCGTGCAATTGGCATGCTGAATGTCCACCAAAGCTTTTGCCAGAAAACTTCGTTTTAGAGAATTTGGCAGTACATCCAAACGGCCATACAACAGCAGACCACGTGTATGCACTCCAGCCCAGGACCTCCACATCTGGCTTCCTCACCTGCGGGATCATTTGAGACCAGCCACCAGGACAGCTGATGAAACTGAGGAGTATTTCTGTCTGTAATAAAACCCTTTTGTGGGGAAAAACTCATTCTGATTGGCTAGACCTGGCTCCCAATTGGGTGGGCCTATGTCCTCCCAGGCCCACCAATGGCTACACCCCTGCCCAGCCATGTGAAATCCATAGTTTAGGGCCTAATTCATTTATTAAATTGACTGATTTCCTTTTATGTACTGTAACTCAGTAAAATAGTTGAAATTGTTGCATGTTGCACTTCTATTTTTGTTCAGTATATTTCAGTCAGAAGTTAACTCAAGTTCCAGTGCCTTTATCTTTCAAAATGTTCTTGTGGCTTTCTGTTCGACCTGAATTTTGTGCTAGTTGATACGCTACTGTTCTCCTGCTGAATGATGGCATCCTGCTCCATGGTGTGATCACACGCTCCCATGTTCCTGTGAAACATGCTGCGAGCGTGTCTCTAACTCTGCGGTCACTGACACACACTACACTCTTAGAAAACAGGGTTCCAAAAGTGTTCTTCGGCTGTCCCCATAGGAGAACCCTTTTTGGTTCCAGGTAGAGTCCTTTTTTGGTTCCAGGTAGAACTCTTTTGGGTTCCATATAGAACCCTCTGGGGAAAGGATTTTACATGGAACCCAATAAGTTTCTACCTGGAACCGAAAAGGGTTCTTCAAAGGGTTCTCCTATGGGGACTGCCGAAGAACCCAGGGGTTTCTCCTGGGGTGGCAGGTAGCTTAGTGATTAGAGCGTTGGACTAGTAACCAAAAGCTTTCAAGATCAAATCCCTGAGCTGACAAGGTAAAAATCTGTTTTTTCTGCCTCTGTTCCTAGACCATCATTAAAAATAAGAATTTGTTCTTAACTAACTTGCCTAGGTAAAAAAAAGGTTCAAGACAGCAGCTTTTTTACAAAGAGTGTAGGGATCGCCTGTCCTTTTGTATCTCTTCCCCCTTTCAACGGATACCCATATATACAGTATATTTCTTATTTCTCCTATCCTTCTAGACTACTAGGGGTATCTCATGTTATTAGTTATTCTCATCGACTACTGTGACTGCCACACCAGGGGTATCTCATGTTATTAGTTATTCTCATCGACTACTGTGACTGCCACACCAGGGGTATCTCATGTTATTAGTTATTCTCATCGACTACTGTGACTGCCACACCAGGGGTATCTCATGTTATTAGTTATTCTCATCGACTACTGTGACTGCCACACCAGGGGTATCTCATGTTATTAGTTATTCTCATCGACTACTGTGACTGCCACACCAGGGGTATCTCATGTTATTAGTTATTCTCATCGACTACTGTGACTGCCACACCAGGGGTATCTCATGTTATTAGTTATTCTCATCGACTACTGTGACTGCCACACCAGGGGTATCTCATGTTGTTAGTTATTCTCATCGACTACTGTGACTGCCACACCAGGGGTATCTCATGTTGTTAGTTATTCTCATCGACTACTGTGACTGCCACACCAGGGGTATCTCATGTTGTTAGTTATTCTCATCGACTACTGTGACTGCCACACCAGGGGTATCTCATGTTATTAGTTATTCTCATCGACTACTGTGACTGCCACACCAGGGGTATCTCCTGTTGTTATTTATTCTCATCGACTACTGTGACTGCCACACCAGGGGTATCTCATGTTATTATTTATTCTCATTGACTACTGTGACTGCCACACCAGGGGTATCTCATGTTATTATTTATTCTCATCGACTACTGTGACTGCCACACCAGGGGTATCTCCTGTTGTTATTTATTCTCATCGACTACTGTGACTGCCACACCAGGGGTATCTCCTGTTATTATTTATTCTCATCGACTACTGTGACTGCCACACCAGGGGTATCTCCTGTTGTTATTTATTCTCATTGACTACTGTGACTGCCACACCAGGGGTATCTCATGTTATTAGTTATTCTCATCGACTACTGTGACTGCCACACCAGGGGTATCTCATGTTATTAGTTATTCTCATCGACTACTGTGACTGCCACACCAGGGGTATCTCCTGTTGTTATTTATTCTCATCGACTACTGTGACTGCCACACCAGGGGTATCTCATGTTATTAGTTATTCTCATCGACTACTGTGACTGCCACACCAGGGGTATCTCCTGTTATTAGTTATTCTCATCGACTACTGTGACTGCCACACCAGGGGTATCTCATGTTATTAGTTATTCTCATCGACTACTGTGACTGCCACACCAGGGGTATCTCATGTTATTAGTTATTCTCATCGACTACTGTGACTGCCACACCAGGGGTATCTCATGTTATTAGTTATTATCATCGACTACTGTGACTGCCACACCAGGGGTATCTCATGTTGTTATTTATTCTCATCGACTACTGTGACTGCCACACCAGGGGTATCTCCTCTCTTCATTTTTAGACCTTGGTGACCTGAGGTTCCACCATCTTCTCTACTCAGCTATATACTGTATCTGTCCTCAGCCCAGCTCTTCTCTTCTCAGCTATATACTGTATCTGTCCTCAGTCCAGCTCTTCTCTACTCAGCTGTATACTGTATCTGTCCTCAGCCCAGCTCTTCTCTACTCAGCTATATACTGTATCTGTCCTCAGCCCAGCTCTTCTCTTCTCTACTCAGCTATATACTGTATCTGTCCTCAGCCCAGCTCTTCTCTATTCAGCTATATACTGTATCTGTCCTCAGCCAAGCTCTTCTCTACTCAGCTATATACTGTATCTGTCCTCAGCCCAGCTCTTCTCTTCTCTACTCAGCTATATACTGTATCTGTCCTCAGCCCAGCTCTTCTCTACTCAGCTATATACTGTATCTGTCCTCAGCCCAGCTCTTCTCTACTCAGCTATATACTGTATCTGTCCTCAGCCCAGCTCTTCTCTTCTCTACTCAGCTATATACTGTATCTGTCCTCAGCCCAGCTCTTCTCTACTCAGCTATATACTGTATCTGTCCTCAGCCAAGCTCTTCTCTACTCAGCTATATACTGTATCTGTCCTCAGCCCAGCTCTTCTCTTCTCTACTCAGCTATATACTGTATCTGTCCTCAGCCCAGCTCTTCTCTACTCAGCTATATACTGTATCTGTCCTCAGCCCAGCTCTTCTCTACTCAGCTATATACTGTATCTGTCCTCAGCCCAGCTCTTCTCTTCTCTACTCAGCTATATACTGTATCTGTCCTCAGCCCAGCTCTTCTCTACTCAGCTATATACTGTATCTGTCCTCAGCCAAGCTCTTCTCTACTCAGCTATATACTGTATCTGTCCTCAGCCCAGCTCTTCTCTTCTCTACTCAGCTATATACTGTATCTGTCCTCAGCCCAGCTCTTCTCTACTCAGCTATATACTGTATCTGTCCTCAGCCCAGCTCTTCTCTACTCAGCTATATACTGTATCTGTCCTCAGCCCAGCTCTTCTCTACTCAGCTATATACTGTATCTGTCCTCAGCCCAGCTCTTCTTAAGCATGTTTGAGTCCCACTCAAAATGGCTCAGTTTTTAAAGCTATCACTTAATAACAGTGGAGTTTTTTGTATCTGTGTTGAACACTTTCAGGTCACAGTTTACATCCCAAACGTCCATTTGAATTGGTCCAGAACTCTAGACTCAGGACTACACACACACACACACACACACACACACACACACACACACACACACACACACATATCCTGTCTTTAACCTTCTGCTTGCTCTCTCTCTATTTCTCTTGCCCTATCTCTCTTTCACACACATACACACCATGTCACTCTTTGAGATATTTAGTCATGGCTCAGTGTCTAGGTGGACTAGGGCCAGACATGCCCATCTCTACCCAGCCATGGTGGCCTCTGCTCGGGGGAACTTAAGCTCTTGCTGCCCCCTCTCCCCTGGATCTCTGGATCAATAGCACCACAGAGTAGTGTAATAGAATGTGATCCTAATGGAAGTACAAACTAGCTTCTATTACTGTCTCTTCAAATCCCCTCCCATGGGACCCTAAGGGGGCAGGGGAGACTGAGGTTTCATCACAAATGGCACCCTACATAGTTCACTACTTTTCACAGGAGCCCAATGGGCCCTTGTCAAATGTAGTTAACCAAATAGTGAATACGTAATAGACTTAAGAATGACACTCTGGCGCCAGGCAGGTAAACACAACCATGTTTGTTAAAGAGAATAAAGCCAAATGGATTGGAGGGTTTAACATCTCTGTAGACGCAAACCGACGGCTGGTACAGAGGGTTCTGACTGACGTCTTGAACAGCCAGCTGGGGGGAGTTTACACTGGCTTACAGTCTCAAGCTGGGCTTGGACCCCTGCCAGATCACTTGCATTAGCGGACTGTAGCTCATACTACTTTAGCTGCAGTCAGCAGATTTCTGCAAACTCAGTTGGATTCGGATTGGACACCATATTGACACCAAAAGTTCCCATTACATTGCAGTTTGGCATATGAGACTATTATTGTATTTGAACACTTTGGTGGTGAATTAAGGATAGTTGGCAAACCTTTGTGTGTGAATGGCTCTGTGCCAAAGTCATTGAAACCACTGTGGCTGGTGTTAAGTGAAACACAAACCAGAGAAGCACACTGACTCACCCACTAACTGTGTCTTGTAGCTAATAGAGCCACTGTGTGTAACTCACACACACTAGCCTTGTCCTGTCAGTGTCTTGTCACTCTCTCTGTCCCTCAGTCACTTTCTCCTCCAGAGAGAGGCTATGGAGTGATAGGATCACAGTGGGAAAGACAGGACAGGACAGCTCAGAAAGGACAGGACAGACAGGAAAGGACAGTTCAGACAGAACCAACAGAACAGGACAGTTCAGCCAGGACCAACAGGACAGGACAGGACAGTTCAGACAGGACCAACAGAACAGGACAGTTCAGACAGGACCAACAGGACAGGACAGCTCAGCCAGGACAGACTGGACAGGACAGCTCAGATGAGACAGTGAATGATTGATGTGACGCTGAGCAGATTGGTGGAGAAGCCTCTCTCTTATCCGCACAAAAGCAAACACATGTACAGGCTGTAGAGACTGCTGAATGTTTCATAACCCCGATGGCTCAGGTTACAGGTTCAGCTGTGTGTGTGTTGTCTCATCTCACCCCTCTCCAGAGGGACAGGGCTGTCTGATGTTAGACTGTGACACTGAGGCAGAAGGTATCGGCTTACGTGGGTGTGGAGTTTCGGTTTTCACCCTGTTAACTTTTCTCTTTCAGGGTCAGTGGCTAGGCTCTTTGGGAGGGTAAAGTGTGTGTGTGTGTGTGTGTGTGTGTGTGTGTGTGTGTGTGTGTGTGTGTGTGTGTGTGTGTGTGTGTGTGTGTGTGTGTGTGTGTGTGTGTGTGTGTGTGTGTGTGTGTGTGTGTGTGGTTGTGGTTGTGCATGTGTAATAGGAAGAAACATTGTGGATGGAGTTGAGGGGGTGCCAAGAGCAGGTTGTTTTAGCAGGACCTCCAGAGGCCTAGGGGATGAATCACTGTAATCTATGCTCAGGGAGAGAGAGCACCTGTGGGCACCGCTCCACTCACACCACTTCCTGGTCCCGGATCATGGCTGGCTAGAATCAGTCTGCCTGGAGATGTTGCCTACCTTAACAACAGGCCTATGGTCATACCCTCTGGGGAGACACAGAGGTTGTGTCCCAAATGGCACCTTATTCCCTATAGTCCACACGTTTCGGAGTTAAAAGTAGTGCACTATATAGGAAATAGGGTACCATTACCAGTCACAGTCCCACAGGGAGGTTAGCCAAAGTTAAAGCATATACACTCAAAGTTTATACACCCCACCTGGGCTTCCAGCCAAGGAAGTGTCCAGGGGAATTCAGACTGTTTAGCCAAAAGGTTTCAGATTATTATGTGTTAGCAGTTACTTGTCCTTCCTTTACCTCCATGTACTGCAGATCTAACATATTGAATCTGACCCAAATTACCCACTTGTGGATTGTTGTGAGGAACCATGGGATTTCCATTATCCTCTAAGAGACAGGTGAAGACGAAGATAAATGGTTCTTCATGAGAACATAGATTTCACACGTTTTCCTTTTGGCCCTTTATTTTCCAAGCCTGGTCCCAGATCTATTTTTTCTATCAAGCCTATCCTGTCAACTCCGGAAAAACATGATGCTTGGCATGAGAAGGAGTGGCACGATGATCCAAACAGACTGGTACCCAATCTGAAGTTAAAATGTAATTCATAAACAGTGACATCTGTTGACAGGTGGTTCCTCTCCCTGTTCAGGCGGTGCTCGGCGGTCGGCGTCGCCGGCCTACTAGCCATCACCGATACTTTTTTCCTTTTCTGTTTGCTTTGTCTTTGGTTCTTTCACACCTGGTTTCATTTGCTTTAATTTCTGTGTGTATAATTACCCCTGTTGCCTGCTAAGGTTTGTGCGGGATTATTCGTGTCATGTTTCTTGTTGAGGTTGTGCCTTGTTTATTTTCACGTTTTATACCGAGTGTGTGTATCAGTTTAAGGAGCGTTGTTTTCCTCCTTCCGTGAGTAATTAGTTTTTATTTTTTGTCGAGAGAGTTTATTTTGGTAAATAATTAATTAATTATTAATTAAAAATAAATGCTACTCGGAACAGCTCTGCTTTCCTGCGCTTGACTCCTTCACCTACTTCTAAACACAGTCTCGTAACAACAGTGTCATTTTGTAAGTAATAGTTCAGAGTATAGGCCTAGTTGTTGTAACTATGTACTAATTGTTCGGCTCTGCCCTATCTCTCAAAAGAGAAGAGAAGACATGACTTGGCGCAGAGTCAGCAAAGTCCACACCGCTGTTCAACCCGACTTGCTTACCTCAATTATTCACATCTTATGAATAACGCACATTACCAGAGATGGCGACAGGGATATTTTTATACGAAACGGCTTGAATTAGTCATGACTTTACAATGGCAAAGATATCATTTTCATATCTTCCGACTACTTTGTGTGGGGAAAAAAGCTAAAGAAATAATTTACTCTAGTCGTCAATAAGTGAGTTCCCTGTGCTGGTACTGAAACTGCATCATGTGTGTTCTTCACAAATGTTGTCTGAGGAGCTTTCACTGATATTCCTTCAGTCCCGATGTGAAATAATGGTGTTTCATATTTAAATGATCCCTATTCCCTATTCCCTGATCTCTGAATCTCCACTGCTATAAGCAATAACTCTGCATTGTACAATATTCATTTAAAGATGCCTTTAAAAAAAGGTTGGGGCGTGGATCAGAAAACCAGTCGGTATCTGGTGTGACCACCATTTGCCTCATGCAGCACAGAGTTGATCAGGCTATTGATTGTGGCCTGTGGAAGGGAGTGAAATGTTATCCCACTCCTTTTCAATGGCCGTGCAAAGTTGCTGTCTATTGGCAGGAACTGGGACACGTTGCTGTACACGTCGATCCAGAGCATTCCAAACATGCTCAATGGGTGACATGTCTGGTGAGTATGCAGGCCATGGAAGAACTGGGACATTTTCAGCTTCCATGAATTGTGTACAGATCCTTGCGACATGGGGCCGTACATTATCATGCTGAAACATGAGGTGATGGAGGTGGATGAATGAAACGACAATGGTCCTCAGGATCTCGTCATGGTATCTCTGTGCATTCAAATTGCCATCGTTAAAATGCAATTGTGTTCATTATCCGTAGCTTATGCCTGCCCATACCATAACCCCGTAGCCACAATGGGACACATCAACAAACCTGCCGTCTGCCCGGTACAGTTGAAACTGGGATTCATCCATGAAGAGCACTTCTCCAGCATCCCAGTGGCCATCGAAGGTGAGCATTCGCCCTCTGAAGCCAGTTACAACGCCAAACTGCATTCAGGTCAAGACCCTGGTGAGGACGACTAGCACGCTGACAGATTGTGCAGAAATTATTTGTTTGTACAAAACCACAGTTTCATCAGCTGTCCAGGTTGCTGGTCTCAAACAATCCTTCAGGTGAAGAAGGATTCACCTGGAGGTCCCAGGCTGGTATGGTTACAATTGAGGCGGATTGGACGTACTGCCAAATTCTCTAAAACAACATTGGAAGAGGCTTATGGTAGAGAAATGAACATTACATTACATTATCTGCCAACAGTTCTGGTGAACGTTCCTGCAGTCAGCATGTCAATTGCAAACTCCCTCAACTTGAGACATCTGTGGCATTGTGATGTGACAAAACTGCACATTTTAAAGCGGCCTCTTATTGTCCCTCATGTTGTTTAATTAGCTTCTTGATATGCCACACCTGTCAAGTGGATGGATTATCTTGGCAAATGAGAAATGCTCAGGGATGTAAACACATTTCTGGAGAGAAAAAAATGTAGAGAAATAAGCTTTTTGTGCACATGGAACATTCAGCTCATGAAACATGGGACAAACACTTTACATGTTGTATATTTATATTTTTATATTTATATTTTTATATATATATATATATATTTTTTTTTTCAGTGTAAATATCATTTGCAGACAATGTGAACATGTTAGTCTGTCTGCCATGATCTAAAATACCTTTGCTCTGGACTCCGTGTTTAGATGGTGCAGTTAACGCATGATACTTCATGCTGCGCTGGCTGTCCGCCTGTCTGACCATGTGAAGGAATTTCACTTGATTATCTAACAGTCAGTCTGCATCCCGCAGGTCCAAATTCCGCGTGTGTGTATATGTTCGTTCATGCATGCGCCTGCGCCATTTCTGCGTCTCCCTCTCTTATTTACACTATCAGGGAGTGTGAGGGAGAGCGTTGACGAGATGACACAATACTTAACGCAAAATAATATTTCCCAACAATTTCCATTTCTCAGTCTCCCCCAACTAAAATACATTCCATGTAGCGAAACCATTAGGCTACTCACTTTCCCACAAAAGATAAATCCATGACATGGGAGAATCGCGTCGCCTCGAACGCCGAGGGAAAAACGGAAATATTCCTAACGTGTGCACATTCAGCGTTGCGCCACTTCACGCAAGCCGAATCACGATGCGCTCACAGTCCCAGTCTCGTGAGATGCTGGTGAGCAGGTCGGTTGTCCGTTGACGCTCTCCAGCCTTTCCCAATAACCGTTCCTGAGCCCTTTTCACCGGCAAGATGTTTTGTTGACTTGCCACCTCAATGAATAGCCATAGGAGGCGATACGGTGAGAATATTATACCTGCTTGAGCTGTGAAGCATTTCTGAGATGCGCAAGTGAACATCAAATAAGTTCTCATTTAGTGGAAAATAGGTTCAAAGCGTTTTTCATCACAATTGAACGGAAGTGTTGTGTGTTTTCTTAGTGGACCAGAAAGGGTTGGTCCATTATGCATTATACTTCAAGTGTACGACGACAACTGGAGGAGACTCGATGTGAAGCCCAAATCCATGCGCTTCCATGTACAATGTGACAATTCGATAACTGTTTTCCTACTATTGGAATATACGCCATTGAAAACGTTTTGGATGTTTTTAGGGAAGCACTCACCATTTTTCTGAGACAAGGCAGAAAGAGGGAATGTATTTAATTTGAACTGAAAGAAATATTCGGACTCATATGATTATTTCTAGAAGTCCTTCTCGTGGATCTACAATGCGCCGAACGTGACGGAGGAAAAATTAAATGTTCCGAACTGATCTCCTGAATGGAATTCAAACTCTGTAATAACGTTTCAGATGTTTTGGGGTTGCGAATTTCCAACTGGTATTCCTACTTTTTTATCAACTTGATATACAGCAGTTGGTGAGGTGGAATTAACATCCAACTGGAGCGCGGAAAGAAAACACCGTTTGCTTGCTCTGTCGAAATGTGAATCTTGCAGCCCGCTAGAGCCCAGCTCACACTCAGAGTTGCCAAGGCTACAGAGCTCCTCTCGAACCAGCTAAACCGTATTTCGGTTCCTAAGTTATTTGGGCAATTCCTCCGCAATACATCAGTTGTGTAGCTTAGCATCTAAATATTGATTATGCATCTTGATTTAACCGGAATAATGCGTCTGGAAACATTAAGACGTTTTTCGACTCGTGGATATTGATTTTTCCTCTCAGGTCTTTTTGACAAGCGAATCGCCAGACGCCGCTATTGTTCAGTGAGCCTGGACACACCTTTTTGATGTCAGCCAAGGTAAGTTTCCACAATACTTCAGACTCTTGTGATTGGTTATGTCGATACGCACAGAATTCTCATATTGCACGCATCTCAACCATTTGCATCTCGGTGGAAACAGAATGGCGCGATCGCTTCTGTACGGATGGGAACATGGGAATTAGAAAGCTGAAAAGAGCACTGTAATATTAGCTATAGGCTACGTACTGTATACAATAAGAACATATTTATTGTAGCTAGTCTATTTCGTTTAACTGTGTGGCTCAGAAACAATAATGAAATATTCCGAATACAATTTAAAATACACCTCGGAAAAAACAAAGAACATTGACTAGGATGAAAGCACCTAGGCTATTAATAATAATCATTTATTACATTTGTAAAGCGCTTTTCATTATACAGAACATTATCGAAGTGAATAAAATAAAAAACAAATATAAACATTAGGCTGCCAATTCCTTCCCAATGTCTTTATCCAAATCCTCGACATTTGGCTTATATAAATATATCATAACCAATGCGTAGCCTGCTGAAATTGATCACTTAACTATTTCCAATGTAGGCCTATTCTTAATGGCCATCAGACTACAAGTAATGCTATAATCTGATGACGTCTGCCTTATACAGCAATGAACTCATGCATGGTCATGTTTATGCATCCATCCAAGATAATAGGCTATTAGATTGTAGGGGCTCCAAACCTGGGTGGTTGGTTTAAGGAGCCCAATCAGAGCCATTTTTCTCACAAGAGGTCACCTTTAGAAACAACGCAACAAGAAGATGGATGGTGGCATTGGCCACAATTGATCAACAATTAATGTGTCATCGTGTAAAACTCTGGCCTGAATTGATAATATGGGAAGATAGTTTTTCATACCAGGCTAGTTAGTTTACCTTAGTCTGGTATCAGGTGTATGTTCAAGATAGCTTCATTTTAATGGGCATGCTACTGAACAGTGCATATAAGTCCGTGTGGCTCTGTGGGTAGATTTATACTCACTTTCTAAGGCGTTACCTTGCGTACGTCTAAAGCGCTGTCCATGGTGCTGAAATGGGAAATAGTTATGTGCTGTGTTTACAGCTGTTTCTCTGCACGCACACACTGTCCCCGCTGCAGCAGCCACCAAGCAATCAGCGCATGAGGGATACCAGCTGTTCTAACGTTCCATCAAGAGCGACACCTCCGCATTGTCGGATATGTCTCCCTGTTCCCCGTTTCCCGGTCCGACCTAAAGTTCAGATGTCCATCTCCGGCCGCATATTAGCGGTCTGACTGGCCGCCAACGCTCCAGCTCGCGCTCCTCCTCTGGCTAAAAATTATGTCTTCACAGACAAAGCAGCCACACAACACAACAGCCGTCATGGCAAGCAACACTTGATGCAGGCCTATATGGCTCGTTATTGATGTGTAGATTTTCTCACCCCTCAGCTGGGTTGAACTTTAAAATTGAAAGGAATCATCGATTCAGTTGCACTTTAGCTGGATTTGACATATCATGTTGATGGGGATGTCAACGATATAGATGATGATGATGATGATTAGCTTTTTCATTGAATTTCAATGTTAAAATGTAACACTAAATGACTATTCAGAGCGGTTGGGTTAAATGCGGAAGACACATTTCAGTTGAATGCATTCAGTTGTACAGCTGACTAGGTATCCCCTTTCCCTATTTAGGATATTTGACAGAAAGCATGCATCTATAACAGCAATGCTTTCAAACAGACTGTTAGGTATACTCTTATTATCCTAGTTCAGGGCTCATATACATAAAGCTTCTTACAGTATGGGGGTGCTGATCTAGGATCAGTTTAGCCTTTTAGATTATAATGAATGGACATGGGGACTTGATCCTAGATCAGCACTCCTACTCTGAGACATGAATATAGATAGACCTATTCTAGTGAATGAGTATAACCCCAGACCTCACATCCTGACCTAGAATAACAAAATGTGTACTGGGTCAGCACTCAAAAAGATGCTGCATGAAGCTTCATTCTCCGATGTTTGTATCATTTTCACTGCATCAGGGATAGTGTACAGAGATGTCTTCTACAGTGTGTAGGTACAATTTTCCTTTAACTAAAAACAGCATTTATAGGGAACAACCGATGAGCAGCAGGTGCTTCTAATCAGGGTTGCCACTCATCTGCCAATCAGAGATGGCTTTTCTGGTCAAACTATATACAAGTTAGCCACAGTGCGGACCAATTACACCTGTGTCTCAGTGTGCAGGTTTTACCCAGCAGCTAAGCTGCTGAGAGAGTGTGATGGTCCCCTTTTGACCTAGAATAACCACAGACCTCACAGGTTGACCTAGGCTGTGCTCTATAAGGCCTGCGTATAATAAAGTGTCTAGGAGGCCGGCTGGCGCAGGGTGTAATTGTGTTACCTGAACTCTGACCCCTAAAGCAAGCACTAAATAAGCCCATTGACTGATAGCTGCCCTGTAGGGCCCCAGAGGTGCAGATGTGTTTGTGTCCCTTACAGAAAAATCACATTTTCACATGAAATGTCAAGTTTTTTGGAACACTTGACATGTTCACATGTAAAGTTCATGTTTTTTTTTATTCGTACGTGGTGTGTCTGTGCCTGGCCTTGATGTGTGCGTTGTTTAAAAGTGCAGTTTTGTCAATATTATTTTAGGAATCAGCCTATAGTAACCTTCTGAATGGGAAGTCTCACCTCAGGCTGGTGTTACACAATGCAACTGGCAGGCAATCGCAGTGTTAAGCATTTGAATATACCATGTGTGATTGTTTCACTTCCTGTATGCCATTGTATTGTTCTAATTGGGATAGCAATGGGGCGCTATGAGAAAGGAAAGTGGACAAGTAAAACATTAAGGAAAGTGAGAGGAGGAAACAGTATAGTGCTTAGAATGACCATTGTTTATCTGTCGTCCCCCCCCCCCCCCCCCCCCCCCCCACACACACACATGTTACAATTGTTCCTCTGCAGATAGTCTTGTGTGTATATGACCCCAAACTGGCTGTGACTCCACAGTGGGAGAAGTCATAATGCTCTGCTCTACAGGGGACCAGGCAGGGCATTTGGACTGCTTTGTGCAGCTCACTCACAATAGACTAAAAGTGATGCTGGGTGGCACTGTTAGAGAGGGAAAGGGAGGGATGAAGGGAGGGAGAGAAATGGATGGATGGAAGGAAAGGGAGAGGGAAAGGGAGGGATGGATGTATGAAGAAAGGGAGAGAGGAGAGGGATGGAAGGAAGAAAAGGTAGGGAGGGAGAGAGGATGGGATTGAAGGAGGGATATGGGGAAGAGATTGAGAAAGAGGGGATTGAAGGAGACAAGAGGGAGAGGGAGAAAAAGCGGTGGAAGGTTAGGGAGGAAGTAAGAAATACAGGGAGAGAGAGATGGAGTGGTGGCGGCAGCATCGGGGGAAATGCTACTGATTTACTCAGTTAAACAGAACACTCTGCTTCTGGAGACAGAGGGTGGGCCAGAGAGAGACTTGACAGAGCCCTGTAAAGGCAAAGAATGAGCGTGCATACAACGAGAGAACCATGGAGATGGGGAGGGGTGAGGGAGAGATAGAGGAGAGAGAGAGAGGCTCTGAGGCACCGCGGAGGCAGCTGTCGATATTATGTGATGGAGAACAAAGCAAAGGGAAATATTGTGACGAGTGGAGGAGGAGAGAGAGAGGGAGGAGGAGAGAGAGAATAAAATACAGAGAGGGAGAGAGAATGACACAGAGGAAGAGAGAGGGTGAAGAAGAAGTAACTGAGGAGCTAGCTAGAGGACTCTCCACCTGTCCTCCAGAGCTGGGAGAGGCTGAGGTGGGAGGATTAGAGGCCAAGGAAGGGCTCTTTGTGTCCAGCCAGGTGTCCTTACAGCCCCTTACCATCCAGTCTCCTGTCCTGGAAGAAACATGACTCACTCACAATCTACCACCAGGCTAAGCTGCTGAGTCACGACCAGTGTGTATGTAAGTGTGTATGTAAGTGTGTGTATGTAAGTGTGTGTGTGTGTGTGTGTGTGGGGGGGGGGGGGTTAATCTAATGTTGGTGTTAATGGGCTGTATCATACGGCTGGAAGGCTAAACAGAACAGTACGAGTGAGTGTGTCTTCTGACTCGTCTCTCCATCAAGGCCAGATGCTATTAGACGACGTTCTACAGTAGTTTAATGCAACAGAATGCTGTTCTTGTGTTGCAGACCAGACTATCTTTCAAGTACTTTAAGCATTTGCTTTAGCCTGCCTGGAGTCCAACAAGGGCAGGTGTGGAGGTTTGGCTTTAGCCTGCCTGGAGTCCAACGAGGGCAGTGGTGTAGTTTGGCTTTAGCCTGCATGGAGTCCAAAAAGGGCAGGTGTGGAGTTTGGCTTTAGCCTGTCTGGAGTCCAACAAGGGCAGGTGTAGAGATCCAACGTTTTCTGTAAGTCTTCACAAGGTTTTCACACACTGTTGCTGGTATTTTGGCCGATTCCTCCATGCAGATCTCCTCTATAGCAGTGATGTTTTGGGGCTGTTGTTGGGCAACACGGACTTTCAACTCCCTCCAAAGATTTTCTATGGGGTTGAGATCTGGAGACTGGCTAGGCCACTCCAGGACCTTGAAATGCTTCTTACGAAGCCACTCCTTCGTTGCATGGGCGGTGTGTTTGGGATCATTGTCAGGCTGAAAGACCCAGCCACGTTTCATCTTCAATGCCCTTGCTGATGGAAGGAGGTTTTCACTCAAAATCTGACGATACATGGCCCCATTCATTCTTTCCTTTACATGGATCAGTCGTCCTGGTCCCTTTGCAGAAAAACAGCCCCAAAGCATGATGTTTCCACCCCCATGCTTCACAGTAGGTATGGTGTTCTTTGGATGCAACTCAGCATTCTTTGTCCTCCAAACACGACGAGTTGAGTTTTTACCAAAAAGTTATATTTTGGTTTCATCTGACCATATGACATTCTCCCAATCTTCTTCTGAATCATCAAAATGCTCTCTAGCAAACTTCAGACGGGCCTGGACATGTACTGGCTTAAGCAGGGGGACATGTCTGGCACTGCAGGATTTGAGTCCCTGGCAACGTAGTGTGTTACTGATGGTAGGCTTTGTTACTTTGGTCCCAGCTCTCTGCAGGTCATTCACTAGGTCCCCGGTGTGGTTCTGGGATTTTTGCTCACCGTTCTTGTGATCATTTTGACCCCACGGGGTGAGATCTTGCGTGGAGCCCCAGATCGAGGGAGATTATCAGTGGTCTTGTGTGTCTTCCATTTCCTAATAATTGCTCCCACAGTTGATTTCTTCAAACCAAGCTGCTTACTATTGCAGATTCAGTCTTCCCAGCCTGGTGCGGGTCTACAATTTTGTTTCTGATGTCCTTTGACAGCTCTTTGGTCTTGGCCATAGTGAAGTTTGGAGTGCGACTGTTTGAGGTTGTGGACAGGTGTCTTTTATACTGATAACAAGTTCAAACAGGTGCCATTAATACAGGTAACGAGTGGAGGACAGAGGAGCCTCTTAAAGAAGAACTTACAGGTCTGTGAGAGCCAGAAATCTTGCTTGTTTGTAGGTGACCAAATACTTATTTTCCACCAAAATTTGCAAATAAATCATTAAAAATCCTACAATGTGATTTTCTGGATTTTTTGTTCTCATTGTCTGTCATAGTTGAAGTGTACTTATGAAAATTACAGGCCTCTCTCATCTTTTTAAGTGGGAGAACTTGCACAATTGGTGGCTGACTAAATACTTTTTTTTGCCCCACTGTAGATATCAGTCACACATCTCCTCCCCTGATACTGCGTGTGTGTCAGTGTGTTTGTGTGTGCCACCGTGTGTGTGTCACCGTGTGGCGTCACCTCTCCCCCTCTCTGTCACCTCCTCTGGTCATAATGGCCTGTTTGTCTACTCTAGTCATCATTATTCCCGATATTTACCCACACTCCTCTGCTCTCTGTGTGGTTCCCAGCGCGCACAGGGATTATTCCCCAGGTGTTATCACACTGAGTGCTCAGGTGTGTGTTGTAGCTAATCCCTATTGACATCCTACTGTGTTGGTTCTGACTACCTGTCAAGGTACTGCCAACATAATGATACGTATATCTAACACACCGTAGGAGGGCTGGTACAGGGCTGCTGTGGACTGTAGTCTTTGTGTTTTGTTGCCCTGTTATGGCGTACTCTCTCTTCTTCTTGCTGCTTTTAAGCCCTATTGTAGCCCAGAATTCTCATTTCCTGACAAGGAGGCTCTCACAATCAATGTGATATTCTGAATACAATATAAAGTATTCAGGAGATATGACCCATGCAGGGAATTAAATCAAGAACTCGGTGCTTCTAATTACCATGGATTTGGTTTAAGTCCAGTTAAACTCAGCGGCATGGCACCAGCGGTATCTCATCACTGGTGCTGTGACACCAACAGGTTCCCAGAATGTCTGGTGTCAGTTTAGATGGCTCACTGAACGTGACTTCAGTGTCATAGAGATGGAACAGGGTGCCATGGTGGTGACAGTGCTGACAGGTGACAAGACAGCTGTGAGAAATGTGATCGTATCACCATTGGCCAGGGAGACACAGTGCTGACCCAGAGAGCATGGCAGAGGGAAAGACAGCTGTGAGAAATGTGATCATATCACCATTGGCCTGGGAGACACAGTGCCGACCCAGAGAGCATGGCAGAGGGAAAGACTACTGTGAGAAATGTGATCGTATCACCATTGGCCTGGGAGACACAGTGCCGACCCAGAGAGCATGGCAGAGGGAAAGACTACTGTGAGAAATGTGATCGTATCACCATTGGCCTGGGAGACACAGTGCTGACCCAGAGAGCATGGCAGAGGGAAAGACTACTGTGAGAAATGTGATCGTATCACCATTGGCCTGGGAGACACAGTGCTGACCCAGAGAGCATGGCAGAGGGAAAGACAGCTGTGAGAAATGTGATCATATCACCATTGGCCTGGGAGACACAGTGCCGACCCAGAGAGCATGGCAGAGGGAAAGACTACTGTGAGAAATGTGATCGTATCACCATTGGCCTGGGAGACACAGTGCCGACCCAGAGAGCATGGCAGAGGGAAAGACTACTGTGAGAAATGTGATCGTATCACCATTGGCCTGGGAGACACAGTGCTGACCCAGAGAGCATGGCAGAGGGAAAGACTACTGTGAGAAATGTGATCGTATCACCATTGGCCTGGGAGACACAGTGCTGACCCAGAGAGCATGGCAGAGGGAAAGACTACTGTGAGAAATGTGATCGTATCACCATTGGCCTGGGAGACACAGTGCTGACCCAGAGAGCATGGCAGAGGGAAAGACTACTGTGAGAAATGTGATCGTATCACCATTGGCCTGGGAGACACAGTGCTGACCCAGAGAGCGTGGCAGAGGGAAAGACTACTGTGACAAATGTGATCGTATCACCATTGGCCTGGGAGACACAGTGCTGACCCAGAGAGCATGGCAGAGGGAAAGACTACTGTGAGAAATGTGATCGTATCACCATTGGCCTGGGAGACACAGTGCTGACCCAGAGAGCATGGCAGAGGGAAAGACTACTGTGAGAAATGTGATCGTATCACCATTGGCCTGGGAGACACAGTGCTGACCCAGAGAGCATGGCAGAGGGAAAGACTGCTTAGTTCTACACCGGAAATATACATTTTTTTATTCAAACTAAACATTTTATTTATCCACCTGTAAGTCACGTTGGATAAAGAGTGTGCTAAATTGTTATGTTACAGCTGTACAGTATGTGTGTGTGTGCTGCGTGTGTTTGCGGTGTGTGTGTGCTGCATGTGTTTGCGGTGTGTGCTGTATGTGTGCTGCGTGTGTTTGTGGTGAGCGTGTGTGTTTGCGGTGTGTGTGCTGTGTGTGTTTGCGGTGAGCGTGTGTGCCGCGTGTGTGCTGTATGTGTGCTGCGTGTGTTTGCAGTGTGTGTTTGCAGTTATGTGTGTGTGCTATGTGTTTGCGGTGTGTGTGTGCTGTGTGTGTGTTGCATGTGTTTGCGGTGTGTGTGTGTGCTGTATGTGTGCTGCGGGTGTGTGTGTGTGTGTGCTGCTTGTGTTTGTGGTGTGTGTGCTGCTTGTGTTCGCTGCAGCCTCCCTCCCTTACCAATGTCAGGACTAGGGAACTCTTTAGTGTACTGTGTGAGTGTGTGAAATGGATTTGACCCCTCACTACGCACGCACACACATTCACACACAGATAGACACACACACAAACACTGCACCAGGTTATGATGAGTGTTGCTTGTAAACTAAAGGCTGGTGCCAGGGGGATGGAGGAGAGGAGGGAGAGGAGGGAGAGAAGGAGAGGAGGGAGAGAAGGAGAGGAGGGAGAGAAGGAGAGAAGGGGGGAGGAGGAGAGGAGGGAGAGAAGGGGGGAGGAGGAGAGGAGAGAAGGGAGAGAAGGGGGGAGGAGGAGAGGAGAGGAGGGAGGGAGAATAGGGGGAGGAGGAGAGGAGAGGAGGGAGGGAGAGAAGGGGCAGGAGGAGAGGAGAGGAGGGAGAGAATGGGGGAGGAGAGGAGAGGAGGGAGAGAAGGAGGGAAGAGGAGAGGAGAGGAGGGGGAGGAGAGGAGGGAGGGAAGAGGAGAGGAGAGGATGGAGAGAGAGAAGGAGGAGAGGAGAGGAGGGGGGAGAGGAGAGGAGAGGAGGGAGAGAGAGGAGAGGAGAGGAGAGAAGGGGGAGGAGAGGAGAGGAGAGGAGGGAGAGAGAGAAGGGGGGGAGGGAGAGAGAGAAGGGGGGGAGGAGAGGAGAGAGAGATGGGGGGAGGAGAGGAGAGAGAGAAGGAGGAGAGGAGGGAGAGAAGGGGGAGGAGAGGAGGGAGAGAAGGGGGAGGAGAGGAAGGAGAGAAGGGGGGAAGAGAAGAAGCAGATGTAAAACAAACAGTCTCTGGCTCAAAGCCAGCTGCACTCAGACTCTGTCTGTCTCTCTCTGTCTCTGTCTCTCTGTGTCTCTCTGTCTGCCCCTGTCTGCCCCTGTCTCTCTCTCTGTCTCTCTCTGTCTGCCTCTCCCTCTGTCTGCCTCTGTCTCTCTCTGTCTGCCTCTGTCTGTCTCTGTCTGTCTCTGTCTCTGTCTCTCTCTCTCTCTCTCTCTCTCTCTCTCTCTCTCTCTCTCTGTGTGTCTCTCTGTCTGCCCCTGTCTGCCCCTGTCTGCCCCTGTCTCTCTCTCTCTGTCTCTCTCTGTCTGCCTCTCCCTCTGTCTCCCTGTCTGCCTCTGTCACTGTCTCTCTGACTCGCTGTCTCTCTCTCTGACTCGCTGTCTCTCTCTGTGACTCGCTGTCTCTCTCTGACTCGCTGTCTCCTTCTCTGACTCGCTGTCTCCTTCTCTGACTTGCTGTCTCTCTCTGACTCGCTGTCTCTCTCTCTGACTCGCTGTCTCTCTCTCTGACTTTCTGTCTCCTTCTCTGACTCTATGTCTCTGTTTCTGACTCTATGTCTCTCTCTGTCTCTGGGTCTGTCTCCAACTCCGACTCCATCTCTGCCTCTGTCTTTCTCTCTGTCTCTTTGTCTCTGTCCAGGTTTGTACCAGTACTCTTACTGGACTTCTTTCCTCCTCTCCTTAACTTCACGACTGCAAAGCCAGGTGATCGCTCACAAAACCAGGTGATCTCTCACAAAGCCAGGTGATCGCTCACAAAGCCAGGTGATCTCTCACAAAGCCAGGTGATCTCTCACAAAGCCAGGTGATCGCTCACAAAGCCAGGTGATTGCTCACAAAGCCAGGTGATCTCTCACAAAGCCAGGTGATCTCTCACAAAGCCAGGTGATCTCTCACAAAGCCAGGTGATCTCTCACAAAGCCAGGTGATCTCTCACAAAGCCAGGTGATCTCTCACAAAGCCAGGTGATCTCTCACAAAGCCAGGTGATCGCTCACAAAGCCAGGTGATCTCTCACAAAGCCAGGTGATCTCTCACAAAGCCAGGTGATCGCTCACAAAGCCAGGTGATTGCTCACAAAGCCAGGTGATCTCTCACAAAGCCAGGTGATCTCTCACAAAGCCAGGTGATCTCTCACAAAGCCAGGTGATCTCTCACAAAGCCAGGTGATCTCTCACAAAGCCAGGTGATCTCTCACAAAGCCAGGTGATCTCTCACAAAGCCAGGTGATCTCTCACTGACAGGTAGATAGACACCTGACCTGCAGTGTCCTAATACTCTTTTGGACTCCTTTTCTTGCCTCCTTTACTTTTACAACTACTAAGCTGGGGATCTAGCTGATTGGTAGACAGACACCTGCAGTGTCCTATTACTCTCACAGGACTCCTTTCCTCATCTCCTTTCCTCCATAACTCAACCTTCCTTATCTCCTTCACTTCAAGACTACAGTACAAAGCCAGCTACTCTCTGACTGTGTCTTTTTCTTGACTGGTCCCAATGGCCTGATGTGCTTCCTTTCCTTAGTGACTGATGAAATGAATGTAAAAGGCTTACTGTACACAACTGTGCTTTCAACTATCAAGCCCCAGGATCATAACCACGCATTCCTTTTTACCCCCAGTCCCCTCTTTCCCCCCGCCTGATCTCTCTTTTCCTGCCCTGTGCTAGTTTTGTCCCTTATGGGTACCCTTACAAGCTGTGTCTGTCCTTCCAGCTTCCTAGAGACTGCCAGTCACATGATTTACCCTTAGATTCTCACACTCACACACACCCACTCAGTCAGATCCCGAGCCTCAGTGAGAGAAGGGAGAGACAGTGATGTCATGTCCAGAGTGTGGCAGATGTATTGCCTGGGTCCCTGGCTGTTGTAAATGTCAGCTCTCTGTCTGCAGCCGAATCTGATTGATCACAGTACAGGGAGATGGTCCTCTCTGCACACAGACAGACCAGACAGACCAGACAGACCAGACAGACCAGGACAGACCAGGACAGACAGACAGACAGACAGACAGACAGACAGACAGACAGACAGACAGACAGACAGACAGGCACTACATGCCACAGATGGACTGGGTCAGCATGTACTGTATGTATGGGCAGTTCTGCTGCTGTTCTTTTAAGAACCTGTTTGGAATTCACTAATACATCTAACTGAAGTGTTAGGGAATGTGTAGCTGTATGCTCATCGGTAATCATGAGGAAATGAAGATGTGTATATATATTTAAAAATGGACTTAATCCTAACCTATCAGTTGTTATAACATTCTATGTCATGTCCCATTGGGTTCCAGTGGCTAATAGTTAATAATGACTGACAGGCCTGTCACATCCCTGATTTAGAACCAGCCTCATCCAGTCAACCACTCAGCTGAATGTCCTCTGATGTCACTGACATGTCAGGAGGACATAAAAACGCATTAGACTACAGAAGACTGAAGCCTGCAACAACATGAGAAATGACTCTTCTGGCTGCATCTTAAATGGAACCCTATATAGTGTACTACTTTTGACCAGAACCCATAGGGAAACCCATTGGGCTCTGGTCAAAAGATGTACACTGTATGGAATAGGGTGCCATTTGGGACACAAACCCTATGAATAATCAGAGGAACCCTAGAGGACCTGTGCCATCAGTTGTACAGAAGATGGATTGAGTTGGAAAGTAAAGCGGTTTGGAGGGTAAACACACAGAGTGGATGTGGATAGATGATTGAGAAGGTAGGTGGAGTTAGTCTCTAGGCCCCTCACTCTCAACTCTGGACCTGGAAGCCTTTTCCAACACGGCATTGTTGCCCTCTAATCAGGAACTGGTTTAGACCTGGGACACCAGGTGGGGGATTCCCCTCTAATCAGGAACTGGTTTAGACCTGGGACACCAGGTGGGGGATTCCCCTCTAATCAGGAACTGGTTTAGACCTGGGACACCAGGTGGGGGATTCCCCTCTAATCAGGAACTGGTTTGGACCTGGGACACCAGGTGGGGGATTCCCCTCTAATCAGGAACTGGTTTAGACCTGGGACACCAGGTGGGGGATTCCCTCTAATCAGGGACTGGTTTAGACCTGGGACACCAGGTGGGAGATTCCCCTCTAATCAGGAACTGGTTTAGACCTGGGACACCAGGTGGGAGATTCCCCTCTAATCAGGAACTGGTTTAGACCTGGGACACCAGGTGGGGGATTCCCTCTAATCAGGGACTGGTTTAGACCTGGTACACCAGGTGGGGGATTCCCCTCTCATCAGGGACTGATTTAGACCTGGGACACCAGGTGGGGGATTCCCCTCTAATCAGGGACTGACTTAGACCTGGGACACCAGGTGGGAGATTCCCCTCTAATCAGGAACTGGTTTAGACCTGGGACACCAGGTGGGGGATTCCCTCTAATCAGGGACTGGTTTAGACCTGGTACACCAGGTGGGGGATTCCCCTCTCATCAGGGACTGATTTAGACCTGGGACACCAGGTGGGGGATTCCCCTCTAATCAGGGACTGACTTAGACCTAGGACACCAGGTGGGAGATTCCCCTCTAATCAGGGACTGGTTTAGACCTGGGACACCAGGTGGGGGATTCCCCTCTAATCAGGGACTGGTTTAGACCTGGGACACCAGGTGGGGGATTCCCCTCTAATCAGGGACTGATTTAGACCTGGGACACCAGGTGGGGGATTCCCCTCTAATCAGGGACTGGTTTAGACCTGGGACACCAGGTGGGGGATTCCCCTCTAATCAGGGACTGGTTTAGACCTGGGACACCAGGTATGTGCAGTGAATGATCAGGTAGAACAGAAAAGCAGCAGGTTCCGGACCTCATAGGGTCCGAGTTGAATACCCCTGCTCTAGGGGAATACTGATGGACAGTTTTAGGCCATGGATACGGATCATCTCCAGGACAGATGCCAGTTATAGCATCATAATGAGTACCGGTGATGAGTACTACTAGTGGTTGGCACTTCTTAGGGCTGTGTGTGTGTGTGTGTCCTCTGTGTGTGTGTGTGTGTGTGTCCTCCATAGTGTAGTACTGTCAGGGATGTATCAGACGGCCAGTCCCAGTGTGTTGGGACAGCGTGTTGTTGATGGGGCTGTGTGTGTGTGTGTGTGTGTGTGTGTGTCCTCTGTGTGTGTGTGTCCTCCATAGTGTAGTACTGTCAGGGATGTATCAGACAGCCAGTCCCAGTGTGTTGGGACAGCGTGTTGTTGAAGGGGCTGTGTGTGTGTGTGTGTGTGTGTGTCCTCCATAGTGTAGTACTGTCAGGGATGTATCAGACGGCCAGTCCCAGTGTGTTGGGACAGCGTGTTGTTGAAGGGGCTGTGTGTGTGTGTGTGTGTGTGTGTCCTCCATAGTGTAGTACTGTCATTGATGAATCAGACAGCCAGTCCCAGTGTGTTGGGATAGCGTGTTGTTGAAGGGGCTGTGTGTGTGTGTGTGTGTGTCCTCTGTGTGTGTGTGTCCTCCATAGTGTAGTACTGTCATTGATGAATCAAACAGCCAGTCCAAGTGTGTTGGGACAGCGTGTTGTTGATGGGGCTGTGTGTGTGTGTGTGTGTGTGTGTGTGTGTCCTCCAAAGTGTAGTACTGTCAGGGATGTATCAGACGGCCAGTCCCAGTGTGTTGGGACAGCGTGTTGTTGAAGGGGCTGTGTGTGTGTCTAAAAAACGGGCTGTCCTGCTCACCCTCATGGACTCCAGTAATTTAATTCCCTCAGGCCAAGTCTCTCAATTTCACCCTTTTAATAGGGTGTATGTGTGTGTGCACAATAGAGTGCGTGCACACACACACACACACACACTTCATTATGATGGTTCCACAGGTCGTTGCTTGTTGCTCAGTAGCAGGGTTGTGCTGCTCTAGTAATACATTTTCTATTCTGGCTTCCATGCCTCATTTACTAATCAATTCCTCTGTTGTTTTACAAATTCAATGAGAGTGCTCTCCTCTCCTCTCCTCTCCTCTCCTCTCCTCTTTTATCCTCTCCTCTTTTATCCTCTCCTCTCTCCTCTTTTATCCTCTCCTCTTTTATCCTCTCCTCTCTCCTCTTTTATCCTCTCCTCTTTTATCATCTCCTCTTTTATCCTCTCCTCTCCTCTTTTATCCTCTCCTCTCCTCTTTTATCCTCTCCTCTTTTATCCTCTCCTCTTTTATCCTCTCCCCTCTCCTCTTTTATCCTCTCTTCTCTTTTATCCTCTCCTCTTTTATCCTCTCCTCTCCTCTTTTATCCTCTCCTCTTTTATACTCTCCTCTCTCCTCTTTTATCCTCTCCTCTTTTATCCTCTCCTCTTTTATCCTCCCCTCTTCTATTTATCCTCTCCTCTTTTATCCTCTCCTCTTTTATCCTCTCCTCTCCTCTTTTATCCTCTCCTCTCCTCTTTTATCCTCTCCTCTTTTATCCTCTCCTCTTTTATCCTCCCCTCTTCTATTTATCCTCTCCTCTTTTATCCTCTCCTCTTTTATCCTCTCCTCTTTTATCCTCTCCTCTTTTATCCTCTCCTCTTTTATCCTCTCATCTCTTCTCTTTTATCCTCTCCTCTTGTATTCTCTCCTCTCTCTTTTATTCTCTCCTCTTTTATCCTCTCCTCTCTCTTTTATCCTCTCCTCTTTTATCCTCTCCTCTTTTATCCTCTCCTCTGTTATCCTCTCCTCTTTTATCCTCTCCTCTTTTATCCTCTCCTCTTTTATCCTCTCATCTCTTCTCTTTTATCCTCTCCTCTTGTATTCTCTCCTCTCTCTTTTATTCTCTCCTCTTTTATCCTCTCCTCTCTCTTTTATCCTCTCCTCTTTTATCCTCTCCTCTTTTATCCTCTCCTCTTTTATCCTCTCCTCTTTTATCCTCTCCTCTCTCTTTTATCCTCTCCTCTTTTATCCTCTCCTCTTTTATCCTCTCCTCTGTTATCCTCTCCTCTTTTATCCTCTCATCTCTTCTCTTTTATCCTCTCCTCTTTTATCCTCTCCTCTTTTATCCTCTCCTCTCTCCTCTTTTATCCTCTCCTCCTATTTTATCCTCTCCTCCTCTTTTATCCTCTCCTCTTTTATCCTCTCCTCCTATTTTATCCTCTGCTCCTCTTTTATCCTCTCATCTTTTATCCTCTTTTATCCTCTCCTCTTTTATCATCTCCTCTTTTATCCTCTCCTCTCTTCTCTTTTATCCTCTCCTCTTTTATCCTCTCTCTTTTATCCTCTCCTCTTTTATCCTCCCCTCTCTCCTCTTTTATCCTCCCCTCTCCTCTTTTATCCTCTCTTTTATCCTCTCCTCTTTTATCCTCCCCTCTCTCCTCTTTTATCCTCCCCTCTCCTCTTTTATCCTCTCTTTTATCCTCTCCTCTTTTATCCTCTCCTCTCTTCTCTTTTATCCTCTCCTATTTTATCCTCTCCTCTTTTATCCTCTCTCTTTTATCCTCTCCTCTTTTATCCTCCCCTCTCCTCTTTTATCCTCTCCTCTTTTATCCTCTCTCTTTTATCCTCTCCTCTTTTATCCTCTCCTCTCTTCTCTTTTATCCTCTCCTCTTTTATCCTCTCCTCTTTTATCCTCTCTTTTATCCTCTCCTCTTTTATCCTCCCCTCTCCTCTTTTATCCTCTCTTTTATCCTCTCCTCTTTTATCCTCTCCTCTCTTCTATCCTCTCCTCTTTTATCCTCTTCTCTTTTATCCTCTCCTATTTTATCCTCTCTTCTCTTTTATCCTCTCCTCTTTTATCCTCTCCTCTTTTATCCTCTCCCCTCTCCTCTTTTATCCTCTCCTCTTTTATCCTCTTTTATCCTCTCCTCTTTTATCTTCTCCTCTCTTCTCTTTTATCCTCTCCTCTTTTATCCTCCCCTCTCTCCTCTTTTATCCTCCCCTCTCCTCTTTTATCCTCTCTTTTATCCTCTCCTCTTTTATCCTCCCCTCTCTCCTCTTTTATCCTCTCTTTTATCCTCTCCTCTTTTATCCTCTCCTCTCTTCTCTTTTATCCTCTCCTCTTTTATCCTCTCTTTTATCCTCTCCTCTTTTATCCTCTCCTCTCTTCTCTTTTATCCTCTCCTCTTTTATCCTCTCCTCTTTTATCCTCTTCTCTTTTATCCTCTCCTCTTTTATCCTCTCCTCTTTTATCCTCTCCTCTTTTATCCTCTCCTCTTTTATCCTCTCCTCTCTTCTCTTTTATCCTCTCTCTTTTATCCTCCCCTCTCTCCTCTTTTATCCTCCCAACTCCTCTTTTATCCTCTCCTCTTTTATCCTTTCCTCTTTTATCCTTTCCTCCTCTTTTATCCTCTCCTCTTGTATCCTGTCCTCTCTCCTCTTGTATCCTGTCCTCTCTCCTCTTTTATCCTCTCCTCTCTCCTCTTTTATCCTCTCCTCTTTTATCCTCTCCTCTTTTATCCTCTCCTCTCTCCTCTTATCCTCTCCTCTTTTATCCTTTTCTCTTTTATCCTCTCCTCTTGTATCCTGTCCTCTCTCCTCTTTTATCCTCTCCTCTTTTATCCTCTCCTCTCTCCTCTTTTATCCTCTCCTCTTTTATCCTCTCCTCTTTTATTCTCTCCCCTCTCCTCTTTTATCCTACCCTCTCCTATTTATCCTCTCCTCTTTTATCCTCTCCTCTTTTATCCTCTCCTCTTTTATCCTCTCCTCTTGTATCCTCTACTCTCTCCTCTTTTATCCTCCACTCTCCTATTTATCCTCTCCTCTTTTATCCTCTCCTCTTTTATCCTCTCCTCTTGTATTCTCTCCTCTCTCCTCTTTTATCCTCCCCTCTCCTATTTATCCTCTCATCTTTTATCCTCTCCTCTGTTATCCTCTCCTCTCCCCTTAGGGCTCTGGTCAAAGTGCACTAAATGGTGGATACCGAGTCATTTTGGACACAACCTAACACTCTGAATAAGAGGCCGGAAGTTCCATCATGGATGTGTTTTTCTCTATGCATAAAATAATGGTCAGAGCATGTCCATATAGAAGTGTATCAGAGAGACCATGTCAAGACAAGTTCACAACTTTTCTCCAGTCGATACTGTTGAGCCTACTGCTGCACAGTTGGTTGTTAATATCACATTGAGAATAGATGAAGTCAATTGGCATAGCCTTGGTGTGTTGTTTCAGTTCATTTATCAATTAGTGTGTGTGTGTGTGTGTGTGTGTGTGTGTGTGTGTGTGTGTGTGTGTGTGTGTGTGTGTGTGTGAGAGAGAGAGAGAGAGAGGGGAGAGAGATATGAAGAGTACACCTCTAGAGAGAGTTGGAGAGAAAGAGGGAGAGCGAAAGAGAGAGCACCTCACTCGAGAGAAAAGGGAGAGAGACAGAGAAGGGAGAGAGACAGAGAAGGGAGAGAGACAGAGAAGAGAGAGAGAGACAGAGAAGAGAGAGAGACAGAGAAGGTAGAGAGACAGAGAAGGGAGAGAAGGTAGAGACATAAGGGAGAGAGGCAGAGAAAGGAGAGAGGCAGAGAAGGGAGAGAGACAGAGAAGGGAGAGGGACAGAGAAGGGAGAGGGACAGAGAAGGGAGAGGGACAGAGAAGGGAGAGAGACAGAGAAGGGAGAGAGACAGAGAAGGGAGAGAGACAGAGAAGGGAGAGAGACAGAGAAGGTAGAGAGACAGAGAAGGGAGAGAAGGTAGAGACAGAAGGGAGAGGGACAGAGAAGAGAGAGAGACAGAGAAGGTAGAGAGACAGAGAAGGGAGAGAAGGTAGAGACAGAAGTGAGAGAGGCAGAGAAGGGAGAGAGGCAGAGAAGGGAGAAGGACAGAGAAGGGAGAGAGAAGGGAGAGAGACAGAGAAGGGAGAGAGACAGAGAAGGGAGAGAGACAGAGAAGGGAGAGAGACAGAGAAGGGAGAGAAGGTAGAGACAGAAGGGAGAGGGACAGAGAAGGGAGAGGGACAGAGAAGGGAGAGGGACAGAGAAGGGAGAGGGACAGAGAAGGGAGAGGGACAGAGAAGGGAGAGAGACAGAGAACAGAGAGAGACAGAGAAGGGAGAGAGACAGAGAAGGGAGAGAGACAGAGAAGGGAGAGAGACAGAGAAGGGAGAGAGACCGAGAAGGGAGAGAGACCGAGAAGGGAGAGAGACAGAGAAGGGAGAGAGACAGAGAAGGGAGAGAGACCGAGAAGGGAGAGAGACCGAGAAGGGAGAGGGACAGAGAAGGGAGAGAGACAGAGAAGGTAGAGAGACAGAGAAGGGAGAGGGACAGAGAGCGCACCTCATTCACCCTGGGGCAGAGGCTTTGGCTGTGATGTCTGCACTGTGTCCAACTGTGATGATAACCAGATACCATCTGTCACTACAGAACCACTGATAAAAAAAGGGAGATAGAGAGATAGATAGAACAATTGGTATTGACTATAGCGCTATATTTGAACAGACAAAGATGGAACCCGAGCCATTTGTCCAAATATGTCACAATTGTCATCATATTACTCTCCATTCCCATTAGTTATCAAATTGTGTCATCCATTCCTCCTCTCAACCTTTGATCAGTCCCTACGTCAGGGGTGCCCAAACTCATTTTACCTGAGGGCAGCATTCATTCTTCAATGAGGTTCAGAGGGCCGCACTGAAAATTGGTTATATTTCCTCGTCTGCAAATTATATCCATCGTTTTTAACATGTTCAATACTCCCTTACTGTCTATTTTGAATTTCTGAGATTATTAACGAGCTGAACAGTCAATAAACTATATGAATGTATATAAACTCAGCAAAAAAGAAACGTCCTCTCACTGTCAACTGTGTTTATTGTCAGCAAACTTAACGTGTAAATATTTGTATGAACATAACAAGATTCAACAACTGAGATAAACTGAACAAGTTCCACAGACATGTGACTAACAGAAATTGAATAATGTGTCCCTGAACAAAGGGGGGGTCAAAATGAAAAGTAACAGTCAGTATCTGGTGTGGCCACCAGCTGCATTAAGTACTGCAGTGCGTCTCCTCCTCATGGACTGAACCAGATTTGCCAGTTCTTGCTGTGGGATGTTACCCCACTCTTCCACCAAGGCACCTGCAAGTTCCCGGACATATCTGGGGGAATGGCCCTAGCCCTCACCCTCCGATCCAACAGGTCCCAGACGTGCTCAATGGGATTGAGATCCGGGCTCTTCGCTGGCCATGGCAGAACACTGACATTCCTGTCTTGCAGGAAATCACGCACAGAACGAGCAGTATGGCTGGTGGCATTGTCATGCTGGAGGGTCATGTCAGGATGAGCCTGCAGGAGGGGTACCACATGAGGGAGGAGGATGTCTTCCCTGTAATGCACAGCGTTGAGATTGCCTGCAATGACAACAAGCTCAGTCCGATGATGCTGTGACACACCTCCCCAGACCATGACGGACCCTCCACCTCCAAATCGATCCCACTCCAGAATACAGGCCTTGGTGTAACCCTCATTCCTTCCACGATAAACGCCAATCCTTTGCCTACCGTCTGTAAGCTGTTAGTGTCTTAACGATCGTTCCAGAGGTGCATGTTCATGAATTGTTTATGGTTCAATGAACAAGCATGGGAAACAGTGTTTAAACCCTCTACAATGAAGATATGTGAAGTTATTTGGATTTTTCCAAATGATCTTTGAAGGACAGGGTCCTGAAAAGGGGCTGTTACTTTGTTTAGCTGAGTTGATATTTTGAGTTGTTGTTGCTGGGTATGTTTCACACCACGGCTCTAGATGAAAATTGACTAATACAACACTGCAAGCAGCTTCCAGTTCCACTGACGTGTGTAGCCTTGTTGTCGTTTCACATGGAGAATGAACATGATAAAGAGCAGTAATATTAATAATAGCTGTAACAGGCAATTAGGGAAACAGTGTGATTTGTTGTCATCACAGAGCCATGGTTAAATAGACCAGAACAGGGTTTCTATTTGTGACGATGTTACAACCCCTAGGGATGGAACATCCAATGGATGGAAACACACATTCACACACACCAATGGCATATGCTTCCTGTGTTTGTGTTTTTATCACGTCTTCTTGATAGCACTCTCTTCTCCAACAAAGCGCCACAGCATCAATATTTACCCAGCAGCAGAACCCCCCCCTGTGTCACAGGATAAGCAGCCCCTTCACTATGGTGCGCTGCAGCTTTCTGGTACAAACCACTCCGCCAAGACAGGGTTGCTTTAAGAGTGCACTAATGAAAAACAGAATGGACATTTGTTAGAGTATTCTAACAGCATGCGTTTGGTACATTGTCCTTGAAGGGGCAATCAGCAGTCGCTACATATATTGTTGGACAAATAAATGAATATGTACCCAACTTATAAATGCCTCATGTGCTTAGTTCAATTGTCCTACCCCACCGGAACCCAAAATAGAAGTTTGTTTTACTCCAATGTTTGTATACAAAGTAAATGCAAACAAGCACCATATATCCTAAAAACAAGGTTAAAACTATCATTGTGATGTCATTGATGGGCAGTCTTTGCATCCATAGCTGTGTCTATGAATTTGACTGGTTACATTCCCCCCCCCCCCACCCCCCCCCCATTTTTTTACTGAGCTGACAGAATTGATTCCATGATTTCCCTTGGCATTTCAAACTGTCCTAACACGACAACTCTGACCATACTGAGGAGAGATCAACCAATGACTCGATAAAGCCTGATTCGACCTGATTCCTTTGACATGAGAGAGAAGGAGCGAGAGTCAGAGAGAGAAGGAGCGAGAGTCAGAGAGAGAAGGAGCGAGAGTCAGAGAGAGAAGGAGCGAGAGTCAGAGAGAGAAGGAGCGAGAGTCAGAGAGAGAAGGAGCGAGAGTCAGAGGGAGAGGTAGAGAAAGAGAGGGAGAGGCAGAGAGTGAGAGAGAGAGAGAAGGAGCGAGAGAGAGAGGGAGTAAGAGAGAGAGTCGCAGGTAGAGAGGGAATGGGGGAGAGGGGAGAGAGAAGGAGAGGTAAAGAGAGGGAGAGAGAGCATCTTTTTAGAACAAACTGTACCATCACATAACCACACACATCATTGTTAGTGACATGACAAATATCCACAGCATTAAAGCAGCATTTGATTCATTTGGACATTGGAGGTGCAACAGCCGGACAAAGTGTGATTGTGTTATAGCACAAAACAGCCTTTATTGACCTTTAGGCAGAATTAGTTAAGCTAGCAGAACAGACTCCAGCGTTTCTGATGTTTGGCCTTAAATGTGGCTCAATCTTCAGGAAAATGATTTCCAATCTTTTTAGAACAATGTTTCGACGTTGACCTGTGTGTGTGTGTGTGTGTGTGTGTGTGTGTGTGTGTGTGTGTGTGTGTGTGTGTGTGTGTGTGTGTGTGTGTGTGATGGTAATCAGGGCCCCTGAGCATCTCTCTGGTGTGGTTCTGGGTTATTAGCCAACAGATTGATGAATATTCACTGTTTACCGTCCACTCTTCTTGAGTGCCATCTAAACGCTCCTTGTATTTGAATTGTAGGCTTAGAAGAGATCTGTTTTGATATATATATCCAATCAGGTTTATATACTATCAACTCAATCAGCAGGCTGAACAGGCTGTAGGATGGGCTTATGGGACAAATTGATTGTAGGGTGTGTGTGTGCTTCTCTGTGTTGTTCAAACCACAGTAAATAATGAGATGGAATTGTAGTTAAATGTGTATTTTTAGCTCCTTTGGCTTTTCATTTGTAATAGATGGGATTTGGTGAATTGTTATATTCTCTGCCACTGCTTTTACACTGCTTGCTGCCTAGACAAAGAGAGAGAGAGAGAGAGAGAGAGAGAGAGAGAGAGAGAGAGGGAGGTAACGTTGGGGGTTTGGGAGAGGTTCTTAAGCTTTGGGAGAGAGTGAACGACAGAATGACAGAACGACAGAGGAGTGTGAGTCACACAGCAATAACACAGAGACAGAGCTGATACCTACTGGGTGACTGGGCTATAGCACAACATGGAGGGAGACGGGAGGCGGGGGGAGGGGGGGGGACGGCGAGGGGGAGAATTAGCTGCGTAGGGAGAGAGAGAGGACAGGGAGAGGGAGAATGAGCCACATAGGGAGAGAAAGAGGACAGGGAGAGGGAGAATGAGCCACATAGGGAGAGAAAGAGGACAGGGAGAGGGAGAATGAGCCGTGTAGGGAGAGAGAGAGGACAGGGAGAGGGAGAATGAGCCGTGTAGCTAGAGGGAGAAGGGGTAAGAGACGAACATGACGGAGAGGAAGTATATAGAGTTAGGGCGTAGGAGAGTGGACAAAGGGAGGGTAGAGGGGGGTATGGAGTTAGGGGGTAGGAGAGTGGACAAAGGGAGGGTAGAGGGAGGTATGGAGAAGAGGTAAGAGAGTGGACAATGGGAGGGTAGAGGGGGGTATGGAGTTAGGGGGTAGGAGAGTGGACAAAGGGAGGGTAGAGGGGGGATTTGGAGTTGGAGGGGTAGGAGAGTGGATAAAGGGAGGGTAGAGGGGGGTATGGAATTAGGGGGTAGGAGAGTGGACAAAGGAGGATATGTAGTTAGGGTGCGAGAGAGTGGACAAGGGAGGATATGTAGTTAGGGGGCAGGAGAGTGAGTGGACAAGGGAGGATATGTAGTTAGGGGGTGAGAGAGTGGACAAGGGAGGATATGTAGTTAGGGTGCGAGAGAGTGGACAAGAGAGGATATGTAGTTAGGGGGCAGGAGAGTGAGTGGACAAGGGAGGATATGTAGTTAGGGGGAGAGAGAGTGGACAAGGGAGGATATGTAGTTAGGGGGCAGGAGAGTGGACAAGGGAGGATATGTAGTTAGTGGGAGAGAGAGTGGACAAGGGAGGATATGTAGTTAGGGGGAGAGAGAGTGGGCAAGGGAGGATATGTAGTTAGGGGGTGAGAGAGTGGACAAGGGAGGATATGTAGTTAGGGGGGGAGAGTGGACAAGGGAGGATATGTAGTTAGGGGTAGAGAGAGTGGACAAGGGAGGATATGTAGTTAGGGGGAGAGAGAGTGGACAAGGGAGGATAGGTAGTTAGGGTGCGAGAGAGTGGACAAGGGATAATATGTAGTTAGGGGGCGAGAGAGTGGACAAGGGAGGATATGTAGTTAGTTAGGGGGCAGGAGAGTGGACAAGGGAGGATATGTAGTTAGGGGGCAGGAGAGTGAGTGGACAAGGGAGGATATGTAGTTAGGGGGCAGGAGAGTGGAAACGGGAGGATATGTAGTTAGGGGGAGAGAGAGTGGACAAGGGAGGGTGGAAGGGGGATATGGAGTTAGGGGGCAGGATCAGTTTAAGGGTAGATATTGAGTTAGGAGGCAGGAACAGTTTCAGGGTAGATATGGAGTTAGGAGGCAGGTTAATGGTAGATATGGAGTTAGGAGGCAGGATCAGTTTAAGGTAGATATGGAGTTAGGAGGCAGGTTAAGGGTAGATATGGAGTTAGGAGGCAGGTTAATGGTAGATATGGGGTTAGGAGGCAGGTTAATGGTAGATATGGGGTTAAGAGGCAGGTTAATGGTAGATATGGAGTTAGGAGGCAGGTTATTAAGGGTAGATATGGAGTTAGGAGGCAGGTTAAGGGTAGATATGGAGTTAGGAGGCAGGTTAATGGTAGATATGGAGTTAGGAGGCAGGAACAGGTTAATGGTAGATATGGAGTTAGGAGGCAGGTTAATGGTAGATATGGAGTTAGGAGGCAGGTTAATGGTAGATATGGAGTTAGGAGGCAGGTTAATGGTAGATATGGAGTTAGGAGGCAGGTTATTAAGGGTAGATATGGAGTTAGGAGGCAGGTTAATGGTAGATATGGAGTTAGGAGGCAGGTTAATGGTAGATATGGAGTTAGGAGGCAGGAACAGGTTAATGGTAGATATGGAGTTAGGAGGCAGGTTAATGGTAGATATGGAGTTAAGAGGCAGATGCAGGTTAAGTGGCAGGAGGTCTCTAATATAAATATTCACATCCTGAATTTTACTAGAAGAGTTTCTCTGGGGATGGAAAGTAGGAGACAGGAGTGGAAACATGTACAGGTTAGGAAACAGAGGGAAGGAGAGAAAGAAAGACAGGAATAGTGAAATAGGAAGGGAGAGGCAGTGAGATGGCGAGAGAAGCAGTGAGATAAAGAGAGAGGCAGTGAGATGGCGAGAGAGGCAGTGAGATGACGAGAGAGGCAGTGAGATGGCGAGAGAGGCAGTGAGATGGCGAGAGAGGCAGTGAGATGACGAGAGAGGCAGTGAGATGGCGAGAGAGGCAGTGAGATGGCGAGAGAGGCAGTGAGATGGCGAGAGAGGCAGTGAGATGGCGAGAGAGGCAGTGAGATGGCGAGAGAGGCAGTGAGATGGCGAGAGAGGCAGTGAGATGACGAGAGAGGCAGTGAGATGGCGAGAGAGGCAGTGAGATGGCGAGAGAGGCAGCGAGATGGCGAGAGAGGCAGAGAGCATGTGTGTGTGTGTGTGTGTGTGTGTGTGTGTGTGTGTGTGTGTGTGTGTGTGTAGGATGTCTGGAGGAGGATTATAAATGCATTTCCTTCTCCTCTCTCCAGATGGGTAGGTATGAATATTACATTAATATTGAATATTAAAGAGGGGTCATGATAATCAGACACAGTAGGGATCCAGACCAGACCAGTAGAGACCAGAGAGAGGGAGAGAGGCAGGTAGGCAGACCAGATTAGTCAAGACCAGCCTGGGACCACCAGCGGCCCTTAAATGGACTGGTAACGATGACCGATGAAAGAGAGGGAGGTGGGAAGTAATGTGGTGTGTGTGTGTGTCTGTCTCTCTATGTGTGTGTATCACACGTCTCCCAGGAGGCCTGTGCAGGTTATGCACTGCTTCTCAAATTGGAGGGAGATAAAGAGGTAAACACCTTTATCTTCTCTATCTGGGAGATAAGAGTTAGAGCAGAGCATCAGAGCTATAGGAAGGGTTAGGAGGCTCAGAGAGCAGCAGAGATATAGGAAGCCAGGCTCAGAGAGCAGCAGAGATATAGGAAGCCAAGCTTAGAGAGCAGCAGAGATATAGGAAGCCAGGCTCAGAGAGCAACAGAGATATAGGAAGCCAGACTCAGAGAGCAGCAGAGATATAGGAAGCCAGGCTCAGAGAGCAGCAGAGATCTAGGAAGCCAGGCTCAGAGAGCAGCAGAGATATAGGAAGCCAGACTCAGAAAGATATCATGAAGAGAGAATAAAATGAACAGAGACGGTGGGGAGAAATTAAAGGTGTGTGTGTGTGTGTGTGTGTGTGCGCTCAGGTGGTAACGGTTAATTAAAATGCATTGTGTATTTACATGTGAACACGTATGTCTAGTTATATGTCTCTTACGTTGTCTGTTAGCATGTTGTCATGATCGGCTAACACTAGAATCGCTAAAGCAGTCATTTTGACTGCTCATTATTAATGAATTAATTTTATTATGACTTTGCCATTTTTAAAGGCATGCCCCCCTCCGGCCTTGCCTTTTACTAAATAAGTCTATATAATACACTACCGTTGTTAGAATCTTAATATCACAAACAGAACTGGAGTTCTATAATTTTAGGAGGACATTAATGGGTTTCCCCGTTGCCCGTCCTTCTTCCCACAGTTAAAACTGTGGTGTCCAGCTGATAATCACCCTGGTAACTGCCTGGAAACTGAACCCAAACTCATTTCACACATAACAACAGAATAAATAAATGACGTACAGTATGATGGGGGAGAAAGGGTGAAGAGAAATGGGGGAGTTGATGAGCGAGGAGAAGCATAATCACCATTGTGATGAAGACCAGGGCGGGCCATTCTATTGCATTGATATATTGTAATTGTAATCTCAACATGTACCCTGTATCAGTCCACCCAATCCAAGCAGTCTCATCCGTGTGCTCTGGCCTACTTGGAGTACACAGTGAGAGAGTGAGTCATTTACAATGGCAGGAAGACCAGTATGAACAGCTGAACATGCTGAGTTAGTGCTATTACAACATCCAAATGAAAATGACTCAGATGGCAGGGAAGAAATGAATCATGACATCTCTGATGATTATTCTTCTGATTCTGAGCCGCAGCCTGAATAACCTACACCTCAGAGACCTACGTGCAAAAAAGGCAGAACCGCGCGCACTGAGCAGGTGCCCATGGCACTGCCAAATGGAACCGTGACACAGGAGACAGGAAGGAACTGTTTAGATAGAACAAGATACAGGCCGATAATCAGTACAACATGTCATCACTAAGAGAACAGGCTCTACATCTCAAGCAAAAAACAACATCAGCAATGCACTTACAAGCATCCGTTGTTTATGTGACATGGATATGGTACAGCACTCAAGGACTGTACTGTGGCTGAGGAACACAGAGCCAGGAGACACTGCCTGGGATCTGTCTGTTGATGAGCTGGACCTGTTCAGGGGAAAGAGAGCTTCTGGTCATGTCACAGGATCGCTTCA